>NC_056742.1:516123086-516175586 GCF_019279795.1 Protopterus annectens | reverse complement strand
ATAATGATATTAGTCATATTATATATGGCCTATTTTCAGCTGAGGTCCATAGTACTTTTTCTACTGACTAGAGAAAATTGGATCAGGAAGCCGTTCAAATTCCTCTACTCATTTTCTGTACAACAGCATGGTGTTAGCAAGCTGGCATGATGCAGTGAAAGAAGGCATGGAGAGTGTGCATGTTACTATTTTGAGAGAAGGGTAGTTGTCCACCCAGTACATACTCTGGCTTGATGAGGACAAATCTGTTGAAATGTCTGATTCAGATAAATTTTGTGAGAGTATTATGAAGAACATCTGGGTTAAGGCTGATTCTGAGAAAGTAGATATCTTCAGAAGGTGGATGTCTTTCTCTACCCAAATACTCTAATAGATGAAGCATATTTACCTTTAACTTTCTACTGGTGACAACTATATGCCTTATTATTTAAAACTCGATCTTTCCACCACTGAAACCTGCAATTTCAAAAAAAAAAAAACATTGAAATGTGGGTCACTGAAAACCGGCAATATTGAACTCCGAGATTTGCACCTCCACCCCCCCCCCCCCACGACAGACACACTTTACAAGTGTGATTTGCTGTTTTGCATTCAAGATTGCAGGTTTTGATGTTGGCAGGATTAATCTTCCAATAGTAAGTCTAGATATACTGTGAACAGTATTGTTAAAAATGCACTAGAATATTTGAGGGTAATGAAACTTTAAATAAATGTCTTGGAGAAGTGCCAAAGTTTGTTGACAAAGATCTAGGAACATGAAAAATCTTTTAAAAAGCAACCAATCTAGATCTTACAAGAAGCTGACTAATAAAGTATGGGATATATTCTTGCTTTTTTAGCAAAGTGTATCATTTGTATAGCTAAGAATCCTCATGAAATTAATGCAGATACACGTGTGAGACCAGTAAGGCAGTCTATTGTGTGCAACCTTCACTTCTGACTCATTATTTTTGGAAAAAAACATTGAGCACCTTAAAGAAAAGGGTGGCTCAGTGCATTAAAACTATCAAAATCAAGATTTCAAGAATGCTTTATGTAAGCATAGTTCAATGTTCAGATTGCAAATGATTTGTGTTGTAGAGAAAGATACAAAATATGTTAGAGACTGAGATGTGGACACAGTTTTATAAAAAGTGAGTTCATCTACCAGTATAAATTAAACACTTTTACATCTCCAGACTTAAATGTCAGTGTTTGTTTCACATGAAGTATTACAGTATAAATTTGATATGCTTGTAATATGTATTTAATTAAGTGAATTTTTAGTGGTTATTACAGGTCACATGATCTGTAAACTAGTCAAAGGAATACTGGGTATTGAATTTCATCGGATGAAGTTCTTGTGAGAATTTTTTTGAATTAAAACACTTAACCTTTATATTGTTTTTATCAGTTTACTAAAATAATTCTGAATTCTATCTGGATACTGTCATGTTGTTTTTCTCTTGTGCTGGGTTTACTACCTGGTATATGTTGTTTGTATACATTTTTCAAAGAGACAAAATGTAACCCCACTCATATTTTTTTGTGCAATAAACAATATATAACCCCTATTCTTTTCAACAGTATGATGGAGTTAACTGCGTCTACCTGAGCTATCATCAGCTCAGGTGCATCAGATGGTGCACTTCTGGCTGACATCAAAGATTGAAACAATACTAATTTCATGAACTTTAATTACACTAGGACCTAGGAATGGGGTCCATTCCTGTCATGCTAATAGAAACCCAAAATACTTGAAGAAATTAAAAAAGAGAGATGGTTCCTCAGATTAATGTCTCATGTGAAGGACAACTGCTGTTGGACCAGATTATTTCAGCACCAAAGACAATTGTGTAACCTGTTATCACCTGAACACGTTTACAAACATGATGCTTACATGACACAGTACTTTATAAGTCTACAGTGACTGGTACAACAATGACTGCTGCTTGTATTTCCCTTATAGAGTCTGGTACAACATATTCTTTTGGTGCCCAGGACAAGAGTGCTTAACTGTCCGAACAAACCATAAGCTTTAAATACTGCTTAATATACATGCACACACATTAAGGTTTGGAGCACAATGCATAGCATTGTTTTTTCCTCTGAATTTTCATGTAGTTAAAGGACAGCTATGGGATAAAATGCATAATTTTTATTCCTGGTGTATTTTGTCACCTACCTTTTGATTATTCCACTTAAAATATTGATTCAGGCAAGTGGAAGCATTTATTTTCACATTTCTGCTGGTTCCTATTGTTCTGCTAGTGGTTGAGCTAGCCATCTTTCTTAAAACTTGAATCTCACACTCACTTGATTCTTCACAAAGTCTCCCATAATTCTACTTACACTATAGATGAGGAAATGCTCCAATGCAGCTAACCAATAGTGTGTTGGGTTAAATGAATGGCTTCTGGTGACCTGTGGCTGAGTAGTGATTCAAGCTTTGGAGGTGCATACAAAGTGTATTGTGATTGGATGGCTGCCCTCATCTCACCCATCTTTGACGGGGAGCAGGGGGGTGGGGGATAACTTAGTCTGCTGCCCTATTGGCTCCAGCCAGAGGCAGAATATCACAGCAGTTAGGTCATGATACATGCCCATCAAGCAAAGTATTAGCAATTGGCTGGACACTAAATGCATGCGCAACAATTTAGACAATCCTTGGCTGGTAATATGAAGCAACCAAGCAGCAAGTTTTTTTTTTTATTTTTTTATTCATTTGTTAGAAACATAACTCCACTGAGCAAAAGTATCCTTTCACATGGGCAACATAGGAATACTGTGTGATTAAATGATAAGCTTAGAGTCACACTTTTGCTGGAAATAAAGCAAACTCTGTACCCCTGGCTACAGGAATCAGCCTGGTAACAGCTCCCAACCCTAATACTCTGTGCTACTAATGATCAAAGGTTTCCATGAAACAAAGAATCAGAGCATGCAAAATAGTTTATGAATGCATGTGTGATGCCCTGCAATGTTCTGTTGTAAACCACACAGGGCAAATGGGCTGAGAGACAGACAGCAGGTGTGAGAAACAAAAAGAGATAAAAGAAATTACAGTCCATCAAAATATACCATTCATAATATCATGTTTTATTGGGTTCAAAATTCAGGAAAGTTCCCTTTCTGTCAATCATGATCCATGAATTATGAATGTGTCCTATTCCATTTCAAATTCAAAAAGAATGATTATACAATGACCCCCCCCCATTAATATTCCAAAACGTGCATGCTGATTGGTCAGCATGCACATTGTAAATCAAAGACGTATACTAATGGAAAAAGGACCGGTCGCCCAGACTCTTTCCATTAGTATAAGTCTTTCTTTTTTTTTTCTATAGCAACAGAGAACGCAAGATCTCCGTTGCTTTTTAGAAACTGTCTCGCTATGATAAAGGAGTTTAACATAGCGAGACAGCTTTAAAAAAAGTAACGGAGATCTTCCTTTCTCCGTTGCTTTTTTTAACACTGTCTCACTATGTTAAATGGGTTTAACATAGCGAGACAGCTTTAAAAAAAGCAACGGAGATTGTCTGTTGCTTTTTTTAAAGCTGTCTCGCTATTTTAAACTGCTTTAACATAGCGAGACACTTTGTAAAAAGCAACAGAGATCTTACTTTCTCCTTTGCTTCCACCCACAGCTCTGATGTACTGCGTAAGCATACGCATGCGCAGTACATCAGAACTGCCGCAGAATACCATACAGCTGCGGAAGGGCAGCACGGAGGCATTATACAATGCCATTATTTAAGAAAAGTAAGTATTTGTTTTCTTAAATAATGCCATTGTATAATAGCAATAACCCACTTTTGGGTGTGGGTAATGCTGGATTTACCCATGGTTGTCTTTGTTTGGCCACTCAGACTTCGCCCTCTTGACCAAACCACACCAACTGTGGGTAAATCCAGCATTACCCACACCCAGGCATGGGTTATTGCTTAAATAACACATAATAATATTATCTAGTGAGTGATCAGAAATAATTTGTATAAGGACCTTCTAGAACTCTCAAGCCTTTATCTGTTTACTTCTACCAACTGCCGTGGGGTAGCATAAAATTCTTGAACCTTCATGAACCCTATACTCTTTGACACATTTCTAAAGAAAGGCATTTTTCAGTTGCAGTTCTTCACTTTTAGTAATTTGTAATCAAATTCATTGAGTCTCTGTTCAATGGTTTCATTGTGAGAAGGTGGAGACTCGAAAAATCTTATTTCCCCTCAAAGCCAGTCCTTTAGGGGAGGAATCTCTTTGTGTGTGTTTGGGCCCGTATGGAAGAGGGAAAAATAGGATCTCCATAATTCTAAATCAGCGTACTGTCATCTGGGAGTTGTGAAGCAGGTAAAAAGTGTCCCAAAAGTGATACTTCTGCTCCCACACATTCCCCCTCCAGCTGGAGGGGGGCTTTTAAATTCCTATGAGTGAAAGAGGGTTTGGTTCTAATGTGACTCAGGATGTTGTATAAGCTTCCTTGTTATATAAGCCTCCTTTTTAACTGGCTTGGATTTTTCACTGCTTTATATGAAGAAGTTTTGTACTTATTAAAATGAAACTGGTAAAATGAAATGTTTCTTTCAGCTTCTGAGTGTTTCTCTGGAATTGTTTTTCTGCTGGAACTGTGGTTTGAAGCTTCTGCACTATATACTGAAGAGTATAGTTGAGAAGTAAGTTATGAACTTATGTAGGAGGAGATATATTACTATCATTTTGGAGGATAACTACTGGGATATACAATTAGTTCTGTGTAGGCTGCCTGTTCCACATTGGTGCATCTGGAAGGTTTATAGCTTAGGTATTCTGGGAATGAATAACAGGAGTAGAGTGGTGGGTGGGGGCAGTTAGAAAAAGAGAAAGACAAGAAGCAGCATTTGGGTTTAAGTAAGAGAAAGATTAGAAGAAGTGTTTAAGAAGAGGGGTGGAAACATTTAGAGATAGGAAATAAGACATTTGTGCTTTCACTAGAGGTCGTAGCCTGGCAATGAACACAAGCATGACCAGGACTGGGTAAGGTAATATTTGAGTTGGAATTTATAGTCTGGGAGTTTATTGGCCATTTTTACTTGTGTGAGGATGGTGTTCCAGAGTCTGATGATGTAACAGGAGTTTAGTATGTGATGGGATTAATTATTTGCCTTACTGGTGCTTAGTAGAAATTTATTACTAGAATGGAGGTCTCTTATGAGGGTTTAAGACAATTGTATATTTTTTAATACAGGGCATTTTTCAGAATAGTATATCAATTTGAAGGCCATAACTAACTGAGAGCATATTAGGCAGTTGTTAAGTTCTAACCGGTTAAGCCATTTCAAGACTTGGCGGTGCTGGTAGCAAATTTAGCTACTTTGTTGTAACAGGAGGCTGGTTTGGATTTTAGTGTCAAGTAAGGATAGCTAAGACATATGAGAGGGTTGGAAGCAAATAGTATGAGACTAAGATTTTTCCTTGCTGGATCTGTAAGGTACAGTTTGTCCTTGTAAAGGGAGCCAAGATTTTGGTGGGTCTTTCTTAATTGTTATCAAATTTAAGGTTATTTATTATAATGCCCAGTAATTTATTATGTGGTACTACCTCAGTTTTAGTATTATCTGACGATGTAACCACGAAAGATTGATTTTGATTGAGATCATGTTTTGGGGTGAAGAGCATCAGTTCTGTTTTACTGGTCTTGAGAAGCAGGTTTGAATTTGTCAGCCAGGTTTTAACAGAAGAGAAGGAAATCTGAGTGATTTCTTGGAGTATGGATATTGTGGGGGCTGCAAATGTTAAAGTTGAGTCATCTGCAAATTGCACTATATTTGCTTATACAAATATTGAAGGGAAGCAGTCCTGGTATGGAAGCCAGAGGAGCACATATGGTAACTTTGACAAAGCAGGAAGGGTCCTGCTGCCATTTCACTGCTTCTGACCTTCCACACAGATAACTAAGGAACCATTTAAGGGAAGAGAGAGACCTAAAAAAGTGAGTTAATTGAGTAAATGTTGCTTCGCTTTGGAAGTCTAGGAATATGGTTGACACAGGTTTACCATTGTTCCTATGGTGGTTTATAACACTGGTGAAGTGAAAGAGGGCAGTGGTTGTACTGTGGTGGCATCTGAATACATTTTAAAAGTATTTTTGACAGGGGGTAAAAGATTGCAATGGGCCTGTAGTTACTGAAGTCTCTAGATGTACTGCCTTTGTGTAAAAGTGTAATAAAGGATTTTATTCCAGATGGAAGGAATGCATTTTTCAGATATGGATCTATTTATCAATATAGGGAACAGAAAAGCAATTGCATCAAATGGCATTTTAAGTAGTCTGAGGGGAGTTGGTCACCAGCTAGGGTGGTTGGTTTTAGCTTATGTAGGAGTTTTTGTATTAATGGAGGTAGGTACTGGGCTGAAGTCAAATAGATGAGGATATTTAGTAGATTCTACAGGCACTGAGATGGCAGCAAAGGACATTATTGCCTGTATAAAATTGTCTGTATAAAATAGGTGTAAAACTGAGTGAGAATTGAATCAACAGTATTGTTGGAAGTAGAGTCGGGGGTGACAACTTGACAGGATGTAAAAGTTTGTTTATGGATGACCACAACAGATTTGGGTTGTTTTGATGTTTATTTTGGAGAATGTTATAATAGGTTTGTTGGTCATATTTTATATGGTATTTTCTCCTATTCCTTTGGTGCTTGAAAAGTACACATTTTATGTTCTATTTTTTGTGACTCTTTCCAGGCTTTGTCACACTATAGGTTTAATTTCTTACTTTTTGTTGTTGGCCATGATGCATGGTTGGATTTGTATGGGGGCAAGGTTATTGAGAATTTTTAGTATTAGCATTGAAGTATGTGATAGCAGAGTCTAGGGGCCTAGATTTTAGTACTTCCAAATATATTCTGTTAAAGTTTTGATAAAAGTGATTTTGTTGAAGTTTGTTGAGTTACAATCTTGGTTGTAAATTAATGTTGACCTTGGATATTGTAACTTCTGAGGTCATACATAGGAAGAGGATCACTACATCTGTCTGGAAGGCAAACGGACAGCCTAATTTTGTTGGGTCTGTTAGCATGAATCTAGTCTAAGGCTGATTTCCTGGCAATGCTTTTGTGGACTCTAGTAACTGATGCATTTAACTGTGTAAAGCCATACAGGCATACAGTTTTACAGGTTTATGGAATCAGATGAGGAGTTGCTATTGATAAGTTGCCAGTCTATATGTAGGCCTCCTAGTATTATTGTTTCATGTTGGATATGGAGGGGATATCCAGTACTGAATATTTTCCACAGTGGTAATATTACTACCTGGTGGGATTTGTATGGCTGCTAAACAAATTGCTTTCCTGTTATTAATTTTGAGGTGTGATATCAGTAAATTGGCAGAGCTAGACACCCAACGGTGAGAATCTTGGCTCAAGATGATTGTCACTGTTGAAGTGACACCCCAAACCCATGTGCAAAATGGAAAAAAGGGGTTGAGGATGGATGGAAGGATGGATAGATAGATATCAGTAGTTCTGTGTTACTAAATTCTGGTATCTTCTGTTCATGTGTGGTTATGTTTAGGGAATTACTATAGGATCTTCTATTCGTATGTGGTTATGTTTACAGAATTATTGTAGGATCTTCTATTCATATGTCATTATGTTTACAGAATTATTGTAGGATCTTCTATTTGTATGTGGTTATGTTTAAGGAATTATTGTAGGATTTTCTATTCGTATGTGGTTATGTTTATGGAATTATTGTAGGATCTTCTATTCGTATGTGGTTGTATTTACTGAATTATTGTAGATGATGGCAATTCTGCCTGCCGTTAATTTGTCAACTCAAGCCTAATTATAATCAAACCATCATTGTTATATATGTGTTTTTTTGGCTCTGTATTGTAATACCAAGTGTCGACAAGCTAGAAAAAAAAAAACAAGACTGAAAGCAAAGGAGAAGAGTGAACCTTGAAAATCTCTTTTCTCCCATGAACTTATTTTGACAGGAGGGTCAACCCCACTTTTCATCCTCCCATGTAGGGGGCTTAACCCCCACACCCAGTGAATTCTTCTTCTTCTTTTGGCTTTTCCCGGTTAGGGGTCACCACAGTGGATCACCTGTCTGCTCAGGATTGGCAGTGGAGTTTTACAGTGTCGAGTTGCCAGCCCGGTGCCCAACCTTCCACAGAAGGCACACACACACACACACACACACACACACACACACACACACACACACACACACACACACACACACACACACACAGACGCACTCACACCTACGGCCAATTTAAAGTGTCCAATCCAACTGCAGCATGTCTTTGGGGTGTGGGAAGAAACTGGAGCACCTAGAGGAAACCTACACGACCACAGGGAAGACATGCAGACTCCGCACAGAAGGCACCCCAGCCAAGGATTAAACTGGAGAACCTCTTGCTGTGAGGTGACAATGCTAACCACTGCACAATCGTGGCTGCCCCCCACACCCAGTGAATTATAAATACCAAATCAGAGATTACCATACCCTGGAGAACAGTCAGTTCTTTCTGCATATAAAATGATTGTTTGCTTTATGACTCTCTTATGCAGGGTATGTTTGATGACAAGTTTATAAATTTTTAATGTTCCATGACTCTTTAGTTCCCACAGTTCTTGGAATATGGAAGGTTCACAAGGACAAACACCCCCCCCTTTAGACTTATTGTCCCTATACAGGGTTCAAAGACATACCCCCTGATGGTGCTTGTCGAAAAATTATTAAAGCCTTTCAACAACAGGTTTCCCCATGGTTTAAAAGACTCATGGAATTTTCTGTCCGAGGTGCACATTGACCTATGGGATAGGCATGTGTGTGTCCTCACAACTGACATTGTGGACTTGTTTAGCAGTATCCCCATGAAGTAGGGCTATCCCTACTTAGGAAAGCAGTTCTGACTTTAGATTTCCTTCACACTCTTAATATTGAATTATTAGTTCTTTTTATGGAAATTGTTCTTAAAATAATTACATTTATTTTGGGGGATACTTCCATCATATTAACAGTGTTGCCCTGGGTGTGGTTTCTGCACCAGTATTATGTGGAAGTGGGGATCTGACTTTATTCTTTCCTTGATGTATGCCTTCAGCTGGCTGTTTTCTGCCAGATATCTGGATGACATCATTATTTTCTGGAAAGATGAGGCTGAAAATGTGGCCTCCTTTATAGATCATATCAACATAACTGTATGTTTTTTATATTTTACCCAAATCCATAGTTAGCATTTTGTCAATTATTTGGATGTTACCATTTACAAAGATGTTGCTTTTTGTCTGAATTTATATTAAAAAAAAGAATTTAAAGTCTAATTTATTACACTCTCTAGAATGGTGTCTGATGATGGATTTTTTGATAATGAAAAAATCGATCTACTGAACATGTTTATTGATAGGGGTGACCCTTACCAATCTGTTGTGCCATTGTTGTTGACATTACTAAATGAAGGACTGTGGATTTCAAACCTTTACTGAGTGACACTGATTGGGAGAATCTTCTACTTTGACTGTTTACACTAAGGATAAACTTTTTTAATGTGCAAAGATTTTAAAGTTTGAGTTTTTTTCTAATCAGATTAAGGACTAGGGGTATGAATAGGGGTATTTTTAGGACTAATAATGACATTGTGGCCATTTTGGGACCATCACTTCTATTTATTTATAAGAAGGGTATTAATATGAAGAGTAAATTTGAAATATATAACCACAAGGGTTGTTTCTGTCTTACCGGTTTAGCAAGTAGGGATACTGTGAAGTGTGGCATTTGCAGGCCGTGTAAATTTATCTTGGAAAGTGAGTTCACCCTTGTTAAGTATTTGGGAAATAATTGTTTTAAATTATTGGTGGATGTGGATTGCAGTAGTGCTAGTGTGGTGTACGTTGCAATAAGTCAGGGCTGTACTTCATTTTTTATTGGGAAAATAGAACACCAAGAAACATAGTCTATGAACATATTTATGATAGGAATACTAAAAATGACAACAATGCCATGTTTAGGCTCACTTTGATTTGCAGTAGGGCACAGAATTTAGCTTTTAGATGTGCTGTGGTTGAGAAGGTTCTTAAGAAGTCAAGGGGTGGTCCATTGGAAAATATCCTTGAATACAAAGAAGTTTTGTGGCAATTGAGACTAAATGCCACAGTTCTTCCTGGATTAAAAGGGCTTGCGTTCTTAGGTTGAGAGCTGCCAATTGTGATTGTATGTGTTAAAGTTTTTATATTCAATGTTTTATGACAATTTCATATGATTTTACTAATTTTCTAATATTGGTACTTATTGTTTAGTTTTTTCATGTGACTTGATTCACTGTGACTATTTAAATGTTCATTTTTTTCTGTCACTTCAGTTCTGAAGAAGTTCTTTTAAAGAATGAGAGCACATAACTGAAGTGGAAAAAAGTTTTATTGTTTATTGATTAGAGTGCTGTTTTTGAAATTGATACTTCATTGATTTACGAATTTTTGCTGTATTTTTTTAGATTGATTAATTACATAAGTTTTTCCATAGATTTCCATATGTGCTGGTCAGATTTCCGGATCTGTAACTGCCTAGCTCTGTGGAAGGTCCTCCATTATATAGGGGAATGACTGTAGCTGCTCTCCATTCACTTTGTACTAAACCTGTGTGGAGGCTGAGACTGAACAGTGTTGCTAGGGGTGTGGCTGAGACTGAACAGTGTTGTTAGGGGTGTGGCTGAAACTGAACAGGGTTGTTAGGGGTGTGGATGAGACTGAACAGTGTTGTTAGGGGTGTGGCTGAGACTGAATAGGGTTGTTAGTGTAGTTAAGTTATTGTTTACATGGTTCATACATTTAGATGGCTGGTGTGCAGTTTTTTGTTTCTCTGTGAACACATTCCTAGGTACTATGTTTCATTGCATTATTATACAGCCAATTGAAATGTTATATCAGTAACCACTATATATAAAAATCTCTGATTTGCTTTCATTAACATTTAAAACAGTTATTATTTTGTTAATGTTTCCTGTATTCAGTTTGTCATATATAGAGGAAGAGTGTATTAGAATGACTTAGTGAATCCTATTTCAATGTAAAACACAAAATACTACATGCTACATTTAATATTTCCATAAGCAGGTTATATGTAGGGATACCTACAGTAGAGCGCATTAACCTCACAGCTCTATCATAGTTAAAACGCGCTGGTAAAAATAAATGTGATTGAATTTGACATTCCCCCAATAGAAACTCATGTTAAACAAGTATGGAAATTTACACAGCATCTTCTATTGTGTTAACACAATGAAATCTATTATCTTTTGTACTGGTTGTTAAGAACATTAACTATACGTCCACTGTTCTTTACCTTAATATGCTTTCTTACATTTGTAAGCTCTTCTTCTTCTTCTTCATTCAGCTGCTCCCATTAGGGGTCACCACAGCGGATCATCTGTTTCCATTTCTTCCTGTCCTCTGCAACTTGCTCTGTCACACCAACCACCTGCATGTCCTCTCTCACCAGATCCATAAACCTTATCTTAGGCCTTCCTCTTTTCCTGTTACCTGGTAGCTTCATCCTTAGCATCTTTTTCCCAATATACTCAGCATCCCTCCTCAGCACATGTCCAAACCAACATAATCTTGCCTCTCTGGCTTTGTCTCCAAACCTTCCAACCTGGGCTGAGTCTCTAATATACTTATTCCTAGACCTGTCCACCCTCATCACACCCAGTGCAAATCTTAACATCTTTAACTCTGCCAGGTCCAGCTCTGACTCCTGCCTTTTTGTAAGTGCCACTGTCTCCAACCCATATAACATAGCTGGTCTCTCTACCCTCTTGTATACCTTCCCTTTCACTCTTACTGGTACTCGTCTGTCACAAATCACTCCTGACACTCTTCTCCACCCACTCCATCCTGCCTGTACTCTCTTCTTCACCTCTCTTCCACACGCACCATTACTCTGAACTGTTGATCCCAAGTATTTAAACTCATCCACCTTCGCCACCTCTACTCCCTGCATCCTCACCAATCCTCTATCCTCCCTTTCATTCACACACATATATTCTGCCTTAGTCCTGCTGACCTTCATTCCTCTTCTCTCTAGAGCATATCTCCACCTCTCCAAGGTCTCCTCCACCTGTTCCCTACCCTCACTACAGATCACAATGTCATCTGCAAACATCATAGTCCATGAGGACTCCTGTCTGATCTTGTCTGTCAACCTGTCCATCACCATTGCAAATAAGAAAGGGCTCAGAGCTGATCCTTGATGTAATCCCACCTCACCTTAAATGCATCCGTCACTCCCACGCAGACCTTACCACTGTCACACTACCCTTGTACATATCCTGTACCACTCTTACATACTTGTCTGACACTCCCGACCTCTTCATACAATACCACAACTCCTCTCTAGGCACCCGGTCATATGCTTTCTCTAAGTCCACAAAGACACAATACAACTCCTTCTGACCTTCTCTGTACTTCTCCATCAACACTCTCAGTGTAAACAACCCAGCCACTGGGGATGCACAAGGCAATGCATTTCTTTGTGCCGGTCCTAATCCCAGATAAATGGGGAGGGTTGCATCAGGAAGGGCATCTGGCTTAATATTTTGCCAAATCATACATGCGGACAACAGTACAGACATTTGTAAGCTCTATTTTTTTTTAATTATTTGTAATCTTTGCTTTATTCTGTATGATTTATTTGTGACGTAATTCAGCTGAACTGTGCCTGTAAATGGTCAGCCTTGATCAGTGCACTACAAATTAAAATAAGCAAATGAACAAATGACTGAATGAATGAATAAATAAATATATAAATAAATAAATGTTTGTTTGCTCTGATTTCCTGCCAAGGAGTGTATCATATAACTGATTTGTTTGCAGTTAAAAGCATTTTCCTGCCAATGAGTATATCATATAACTGATTTGTTTGCAGTTAAAAGCATTCTCTAGAGTCTCCTTGCTCTTTTATCTGTTTAAAACTTTCATTTTAAGGGCTCACTGCTGCTTTTCTGCTGTAATAAACATTTATGTAGTTTTTTTTTCTACCTAAGTTCTGTAGGTAGTAGATGTCCATATTCAGGCATGTGTTCTGGGCCTAGTTGTTTGATTACAGAGGCTGTGTGTCAGAGTACATGTTCCAGGCCATCTTAGCTTAGCAAAAACCATTTTGCATTTCAGTGAGAGTGAAGTGTTTATGGTCATTGGCTGATTGGGGTTACCTGGACTACGGCTTGGAGTAAGCATCTCATTAGTTCTTCTGAGCTTTTTTTAAGTTGTTTCAGGTTTCAACTTTACATTACTTAAGAAGTTATCTTGTGAGTGTTTCTGCCATTTCACACAGAGCTAATCAGAGGAAGGGCACTGTGATATATAACATTAAGTATCCTGTTTTTTGCTTATTTTTACTAGTTATTTATAGCACTTTTATTGTCGTCTGCAACATTTTTACTGTATTTTATAGCTATAAACTAACCTGCACAGTTGTAATAAAATTGTCTGCCTCACAGAGCCTGATAAATAAGGTTTTTACTGTCAAACTGTTTGTAAATCTTTTCTAGCTAGTTTCACTGTGCGTGAGGTAATAACTGGAAATTTTCTCCAATTGTTAAACTTCTGTTTGTGTTTTTTCGGATTTCCTGCCAAGGAGTGTATCATATAACCGATTTAGTTTCTCACCCTCCCACCTTATTGGTAACTTGTTCTTTTACTTGGTGGCTTTGCAGTTGCCCGCCCCTACTGTAAATTTGATCTGGGACACTCCTCTCAGTCTAGTGTCATTAGCTCATTCTACCTAATACAGAGAGAACATTTAAGAAGGCCAACCCACTTAGTTTCTTAACCTTGAATTATCTTCTGCTCTTCCTTTCTCTCTTTCCAGTTAACTAATAAAATTCTAAGCTTGTTTCCTGCCTTTCCTGAAACTAGTCTAGTCCAGATACATATTTTCTGTATCCAGGACTGTATGTAAGCTTCTGAGCCCACCAAGCCTTTTTGTGTTGGAGGGAAGCCTTCTAGCTTATCAGTGGGAGTGGTAAGCATTAGGTAGCCTATCTCCCACAAGAAGAGTGGTTTCTGGTGCAGACATTGTAGTTTATTGGCCGTTTGGGCAGTTTTTGAATCTCTTTCAACATTTTGTTTTAAAAGCCTGTGTCTGTGCTTGTTTCCCACATTTCCTGTAGCTAGTCTAGTCCAGATACAGATTTGCTGTATCCCGGATAGTTTGCAAGCTTCTGAGCGGTGGCAAAGTCTGCTCTGCAATTTTTCTCTTAGATCTACTAGTTCTCTCCTCTCCTGCAGTTTTACTAGTTTATTAGTCTAGCACTTTACCAGACTTCTTGTAGCAATTATTGTAACACACAAAAGTGCTACCAGCACTAAATGTTCTACAAGGAAACAGCTCCAGTGCATATTATTAATGCCCACCCCTCCAGGCATGTCTAAAGGTCAGTTCCCTGTGCATTCTCCTATTAATCTGGTGATCTTGGGCATCCTGAGGCAATGTAGCAACTGCCTCATGTACACTGACAACCCTCTTCTCTTACCTCCGAACCCTCAGACTTGTAAGAGATGCACTTATATATTCAAATTGGAAGCCATGCACTCTCCAGCCAGGACCGGAATAGCTGGTCAAGAGGAGTAAGTCAGCACTTGCGCCGTACCACATGGAATACATAGCCCTCCAGAACCAGCCCTCTCAAACAATTGGGGACAGATTTCAACAGAATCAGGGACAAGTCAAGAAAAAATCAGGGACAATCAGGGACAGTTTCAGAATATTAGTGCTATTAACTTGAAACATTGACAGAATCAGAGCATATGAATTAATACACATTTTCTGAAGTAAAATAAGTTTATAACTCTTAATTATTGTCATTATTCATTAAGTGTAATTCACCACCTTTCCTCCAAAAGTCACTAGTTTCAGGAGGGATTAAGAGGGACAGAGTTAAAATTTGAGTCCAAATCAGGGACGTCCCTGAACATCAGGGACAGTTGAGAGGTATGTCCAGAACACGCACACCAGCACTGCCTTCACATAAAAACACAAACCACACACCCACCTTCATGGAGGGTGTCAATAAAAATCTACCTAAACAGCACAGACCTCCAGCTCTCCTAAACAGTGTGCCACTCAATCAAAGCCCTTAAGGCAAAACAACACTCCCAACATACTAGTCATAGGTGACTTGATAGTGAGGCACACTGATGTCCCACTCACAAGGGTGAATAAGGAGAAAGTAACAGTCAGCTGCCTGTTAGATGCCAGGATCTGCCACATAACACATGCACACAGGTCCCTCAACAACAGATACTAATATGACTCTGTCATTATACATGTGGGTGTGAATGACCTGAGATCTACCTCCCTGGACTACATGAAAAGAGACATGGAGGAGCTCTCAGATTGTGCAACCCAGGCACTTATGATCCTAGCCCTGAGCAGCATCCTACCATCACCAAGAATTATACCACAGTAAAAACAGAAAATGATAGATTTTAACAATAGGCTAAGTTTCTAGTGTCATTCTAAGAGGATCCAGTATCTGTCTGCCTGAGATGACATGATTGACAGACCTCAATGCTTTGCCAGAGATGGCCTGCATCTGTAACCCCTGGGTTTCCAGATACTGGCCAAGGCTCTTGTCACCCCTATAGTGCTTTTTCTAGGGGGTATTCCAAAAAACAAATTACCACCATAACAGCTACAAACAAATGCAATCTGAGGGTCATGCTGCTCAATACTAGACTTCTAAATCTCAAAATGCACTCACTCAAAGCACTCCTTAAAATGGAGAATATCGACATTTGTGCCATAACAGAGACCTGGTTCAAGGCAGCAGAAAGCATCCCTGCACTACCAGACTATACTTCATTCCACACCTTTCAGCCCCAGAGCTTGGACCAAAGCTCCAAAGGTGGTGGTGTTTCCATATTCATAAAGAATGCACACACCCCCAGACTAGTAGCCCAACATAGTGCATCTGAGATACTTCAGGTGCAGCTAACATTGGGTAAGACAACGATTCAGGTCGTAGCCTGCTATAGGACCCAACCATGTCCCAAGACTCACACTTCATGTTCCAAAGCACCCTGGAGAATATTAGGGTTCACCCTAACACTGTCATACATGGTGACTTCAACTACCCCTCAATTAACTGGGAAAACTACTCATGTACCAATACACTTGTCCAACATTTCCTGGAATTATTTAATTCCAATGCCCTGGACCAGCTTTTTCTTACCCCCACTAGAGGTAACAGCATCCTTGACCTGGTCATTACTAACATGGGCAACCGTTGCTCTACACCAATAGTCAACTCCTCCCTGGTTATATCTGACTACAAACTAATTACCTTGGAAATCCACATCCCCTCGCAAAGGTAATCACCATGAAAAACTTCTCCAAAGCTAACTTTGAGCTCCTAAAAACAGAGTTGGCTAACTTAATGGCACCTATGCAAATGGAGATCAGTTGCATGACTGCCGAATCATACACCAATGCACTGTACGAACATGTACACAAATGTTTGGATCTCATCATACCCAAGAGAACCAAGATACTCTCCTCCAAATAAAGGAAGCCAATCTGGTGGTCCTCTGCCATAAACAAACTCTAGAAGAGAAGCCGGAAACTGATACGGAATAATGTGAAGTCCCAAGACTGGAAAAACTCCCTTATCAGCCTCAACAACAAGTTGAGATCCCTCATCAAATCCTCTAAAGCTAGCTATGAAAAAAGAATTGCAGCAGATAGTAAAGACAACCACAAGGCCTTCTACAGTTATGTAAAGAATCTCCACGGCAATACCCATATTTGATCAGAGCTACTGCACAATGGTACCTCCTATACCGAGCCAACAGATATTGCCAATATACTGGCCGACAGATTCAGTACCAACTTTACCCCTCTCACCCCCCTAAGGGACCAGACACAATACTAGTAGATTGCTAGGCACACACTATTACTGTTGCACAGGTTAAAACAGCACTGTCCAAGGCCAAGAATACAGCTTCTATGGGACCTGACAATATCCCTGGCTGTGTTCTACATGAACTACAGAGTGAACTGGCACCTCACCTGTGTGCCCTGTTCAATCACAGCCTCACCTTAGGCTTTGTCCCTACAGCATGGTGCACTGCTACAGTCATCCCTCTCCACAAAGGAGGAGTGACTACAGACCCTGGGAACTATCGCCCCATTAGTCTGACAAGTCTGATATGCAAAGCTATGGAATGCATCATCATGGACCTAATAAAAAAGGATATAGGGAATCTCCAAACTCTGGATCTCACACAGTTTGGTTTTGTGAAGGGAAGACCATGCCTGCTCAACTCGGTCAACTTCTTTGAGTCAGTCACAAGAGCTGTGGATGAAGGCAAGGTGGTTCATACAGCCTACCTTGATCTGGCCAAGGCCTTTGATACCATTTGAGACAACTGTGCCCTGGCCTAGCAATAAAGGAGCCTCAATCCTCACCACTAACACCAGGGAGGGTGTCTCATAAAAGAAGAAAGGATAACAAATACACACAGTAAAGTACAATTTCCCATAAGTGCACACAGAGATCAAAGTCAGTCTGGGGCTGGTTGCTCCCTTGCTCTCCTGGTCCCCAGTAAGACTCCCTACTGGCACAGCTATAGGGTCCAGATCTCAGCCTAGCTGGCAAGTTAACCTCCAGTACCCTCTCTGTCTCACCAGTGCTTCATGTCTGTGCTCAGGTAGCTGACACACCACACACACTTTGAGATAAGTATTTATACAACTTCACACACACTCCTGGGAAAGGCTGACACAGATTCTTCAGCTGTGCCCCTTTACCCAGACTATACGGTGGTAATTTCTGCCACCACCAGCTAATACTTAACAGCTACCCAAAGGCCCTTAAAAGGGTGTCCAATTATTACTGTACAATATTATTATCCAATTGGTAATGTGACTATTCAGTCTAAGGCTTATTACAATGGCTTATTACAATACACTCTAATTTTCTTCAAAGTTCCTAGCTATTACTACAAGAAAACATACTTCTATGACACTACTTACATAAAACAACAGGCTGAGTGCTGATAGTTGGATATCAAGATCAAAATGCTCACAGTGTCTCTCTGAACAATAGTTTTTAAACTCACCAACAAACATCTTTGCTAGGCCCTCCCAAATTACATCATTTTGACACTTTGATTTTCCCAGTATTCATATTACATCATTTTGACACTTAGTCTGGAGTTCCCAGGCAAACAAACTACATTATTTAGCAACACTTGCTCAGGAAACTACAACAATAAAAGACATTTCACATGTACTCTCTAGCAATTATTCCTTAAGTTAAAACAATAGAAAGAATGTGTTCAGCCAGCCGATTCGGCACCACTATTTAGATAATTTTAACTTCAAAGAACATTTGAAATGTTTGTTTTAGTTTTCCTTACAGCAGATGGCAGCATTGCAACAGTCTTGAAGTTCACATTTTACAGTGTTTTCTTTCATTTAAGAACACAAGCCTGTATTTTACAGTTATATATACAAATGATAGAATTATGTATCTAATTCTATTTGAATAGGCTGGCAGCCTTCTCCCATCTTTCCCCAATCTTCACACCATTTGCACTCAGGAATCAAAGAAAAATTCACTAAGCTAGGCATCAACCCCTATATCACTAGGTGAGTTGCAAACTGGCTAACAGGTAGAACTCACAGTGTGAAAATAGCTGACTCCAAGTCAGACTGCTGATCAGTCACGAGTGGAACCCCACAGGGTTTGGTCCTGGGTCCTCTTCTGTTTGGTATCTACTTCTCTGAAGTCGAGACAAACACGAAGGGACTCTGGCTGACAAAGTTCACAGATAATTGCAAGTTGGGAGCTATTATTAACTTTCCGAGTGATGTTGATACCCTACAGAAAGGCCTCACTGAGACCAACGACTGGTGTCAGAACCATGGCCTTAAGCTCAATGCCAACAAATGTGTTGTCATCCCCTTTGGGAAAACCCAGTTCCCATGAATTACCACACTGATGATAATCCACTGAACACAGAAGGCATTATAAGAGATCTGGGAACAAAGGTTGCCAGCAACCACTCTTTTGACCACCACATTGCCACTGTGGTCAGAAAGTCCTTTCATGTGGCACATCTCATTACTAAGGGTTTTGCATCCAGGAAAAAAGAGGTCATTGTCTCCGTCTACTCTTCCCTCATTAGCCCAATCTTTGAGTACAATGCCCCATTTGGCATGTACCTCACTAAACACCTGCAGCAACTGGAAAGGCCAAAAAAGTATCTCACAAAGAGGATCCTAGGCCTTAAACATTTGTCCTATATGGACAGACTAAAAAAACTCCAACTATTCTCTGTCTCATATCGCCTACTTAAAGGCGATCTCTGCATGACATACAAAGCCATGTTGGACCCAGCTCTGTTAGAAATGATACATCTAAAGAAATCCCAATCCCTCTGCACTATGCACTACAGAGACCTCAACCTCCTTACCACAATCAACAGAACGTGCTGGAGGGACAGGTTCATAACCCAGAGACTGCCCATGCTGTGGAATAGACTTCCCATACATGTCAAACAGAGCACCTCACTGGCCCTCTTCAAGAGAAATTTTGATGAGTGGATGTGAAATAGAAAATTCACCCCGTGGATTACTCCAGTGGCTCTACTCGACAGAGGCACTGGGAACTAAGGTCAGGTGGCACAATGTCAGGGTAATCCAATGGGCTAGGCTTGTAAAGGCTCCAGAGCCATTTGCCTAGTACACACCTGTGACCCTGTGACCCTATGAACCTGTGACCCTATAAATGAACATTTTCTTTATCATTCATATACTTTCCTTTCACTGAGATTGAACTTCCATCTCTGTTACTGTATGAATGTACGTTACTATGCCCTAAACACAGCATTTTCTTTCCCCAGAGTTATTTTCTTCCCAACAGAATAAGACCTCCTTATATTATGAAAAAATATGACTTGGCGTTTTTTTTTTCTTTTTTGTGGAATTTGTATGTTATGCATCTTGCTCTTTGTGCACAATATTGGGGCTTGATGAAATCTCATGGAGCTTTATTTATTTATTTATTTATTTATTTATTTATTTATTTACATTTGTTGACCGGGCTAGTCTAGCTGGATACATATCCCTTTTCAGTAGAGGCCCGAGGAGAAAAGCTCCAACATGAGTAAATTAATACATTCAAAATATTCTAAAAAAAAGACTAGTTTCACATTACAAAATAAGACATGAAAAATAAAAAATAAATCGTGACTAATGTAACGTTTCATTAGAGTAGAAGTAAAAAATAAACAAGGAATCCTTGGTCTTTCACCAGTTTGTCTATAACATATGAAAGTTTCTTGCAAAGGAAAGCACACATTGCAAGGTAACTGAAGTTCTTTTTATCTCATACCAAGTAAAGTGCTCGACTCACACAAGCTACAAATGCATAGCTTTTTTTATCATGTAATATCATTTGCAGCTGCATTTTCCCATTCCATGAGTGCAGAAACTTGATGAGTCTTTTGTAATCTGAATATGAAGAAATCTTATAATCACTGAGAATAACTTCACTATTTAACTGAACTTGACAAACCAGGAAATCGGACACCCTGGCTGACTCAGGGAAAGATAACAGGAGGAAGATAGGACTTAAAACTCACAATTATTGTACTTTTAAAAAGGATATGCTGTCTTCACTATTTATTTACATTTCTACATGACATTTTATAGATAGTAGAACACGTAAGTATGAAATAAATGTGTAAGAGTTACTACAAACCAGTCAGTAAAACTTTTGCTAAAAAGTCTCACATTTAACAATATTTCTCAGTATTTTCATTCTAATGGAATTGGACCATGATATCACAGGATAAATGTCATCAGTTTTGTCCTCGCAGTGCATTATGGGCAAAAAGGACCTTTCCAATTAAAAAAAAGGATCATGTCAGGTGGGCTGCTACCATGAGGACATTCAGGCTTTAAAATTAAAAATAACTACTTATTGTGCTGCAAGTAAGTTTGGAGTTGTAGAACTTTATGATAAGATATATAAAGTGTATATATATATATATATATATATATATATATATATATATATATATATATATATATATGGATTCACTTCAGAAGCTCGAATTACCAAAATCTCGAACTGCAAATAACCGAAACCAAAAGATCGAGTTTCGGAAACTCGAACTTCTGAAGCGAAACCAACAAATAAAAAAAAAACACAAACCTCGCTGTGCCCCCCACACCCCCTACTTAAATATACCAACTCCAAGATCGCGCTACAGTGGGGAGATGGGAAATCTCCCATCTTGCGCTTTATGCAGAAGCGCAAAATGGGAGATTTCTCATTTCCTGTCAATACCGCAAAACAAATAAAACATTACGTACACACAGAGCGTACAACAATACTTGCCTCTGTGTGCACGTAACATATTAAGGTAATTAAACTCTTATTTTTGAACACTACACATATTCGATTTACTGAAATCTCGATCATATGGTCTCGACCATATGAAATTCGAGATTTCAGTCATTCGATTATGTGAAGTGTTTCCACATATATATATATATATATATATATATATATATATATATATATATATATGTATATATTTTTTTTTTTTAGTTTCTGCTTCTACCAGTTCTTTACGATGCTCACTATTCAGTCTCCTTTTGAAGACACTCCTGTTGTTCTAATGCAGTTTACTCATCTTGCTAGCATACCAGCTACTTTCTCAACATAGTTAGAGTAAATGTTGCTCTTCCACAAACCCTGGTTAGGAAATAGATGTCTTAAGGCAGCTAAAGGTATGCAACCTGTCATTTTTGTATTCAAATAGTATACCCGTACTACGCATACGTGTACTTACCTTGCTTGTTTTCTACCTATAATCACTGCATTCCTATTCTTTTTTGTACTATCTAGACTATATGATTATATCAGTGAAATGTATAACATGTATTTTCATTTTAAACTTGCATCTGAGATTGAATCCATATTTGCATCTGTATATTATATATATGGTTATTTATAAATGTGGATATTTTCTGCCCACACCTCCACTGAAAAAGGACATTTTGCCCATCGGGCTTTCCCGGTAAGCAAATGTAAAATAAATAAATAAATAAATTGTTTGGAAGGACTGTATTTGAATCAATGACAATTTTATGCAAAATATGCAGGAAATACATAAGGTGCAACACATACCTAGAAGCAGACAAAGTAGGCAGTATGGATATATTAACCATGCTGTTCAATCTCTGCTCCTGTTTATCAGACTTTATTTGGATAATGCTACCAGTAAAGGTGTTTACACATGACATACTACAGAAAAAAAGATGCAGAGACAAAATCTGGGGTGCTCACAGGCCTGTAAAGTGTTTCCTTATATGCCATTAAAAGTCTTATCACACAAAATACACCTTGACTTTCACAAAAGCCAAATATTATAAAACAAATCTTCTTCCTCTTATGCTCCCTAAAATAACTAATTATTTTTTTCAAGCAAAGAATCATTCTGTATACTGTGAACAAGAGAAAATAGCTGCATGTATTTTGCTCTCAGAATATAAAAAGAATATAAACCAGTAACACAAAGCTTTTAGTTGTAAATGCAAGGTGAAAATACTATTAGCTACTGATCTTCAGTGCATTGTGATAAATTATAACCCTGTTTCACATTTAGACAATGGTGTGACAATGAGGGCAAGATGAGTTTAAAACTACAAAACTAAATTGATTTTGTAAAGCTACAATGCTCAATTTATTTCTGCAGCCCTTACAAAGGATGACTTGAGATTTCTATCAGCCTTTCTGTCTGGACCTTATTATGTAGGAAATCCCAGAGTCGCTGGTTTATAGGCTAAATTAGTTGAAAATTTATTTCACATAAGAAACTTGTTTTATCTTTCAGAGCTAAGGTCAGAAAATAAATACCTCAGAGAAAGTTGGCATTGTTTAGAATTCCAGATAGAATGGAATAATTGCTTAAATATCTTTGACTGCTTTCTTTGGTTTGGTTAACTCTTTTTAAATATAAAGAGAAAAAAAATGAACTTCCACATGCATAGCTGCAAATGTTAGATTATGTTGTACTGTAACTTTAAATTGTGAAAAAAAATGAAATTTCACATGTATAGCTGCAAATGTTAGATTATGTTGTACTGTAACTTTAAATTGTGAAAAAAATGAAATTCCACATGTATAGTTGTAAATGTTAGATTATGTAGTACTGTGACTTTAAATTGTGAGGAAAAAAATGAAATTCCACATGTATAGCTGTAAATGTTAGATTGTGTTGGACTGTAACTTTAAATTGTGGGATGGCCTTCATTAACTATATTGCAAATATAATTCCAAAAAGATAACACAGACTTCTGATACATGCTAAACTGGGATGAGCTGCTCAACTCTTTTGATATAACTGCAATGACAGGAATACATACACTCTGTCAGGCATGCTGGGCAAAGGCAAAGAAACTTTGGGTAGCAAGACAGAATGCCTTCACCAACCTGCATCAATATGCCAGATCTGATTTATAGCCCTTCCCCTCAGACATAACATCAGTGAGGCCTGGAGTACACTCAAAACAATTCTTTCCAAAGGCCGCCAATGTACGGTAGTGAGGCAATGAAGTGCCCTATTATAGTCAATATGGGCAGTATTGGCACAGCAATATTTTTACATGTAAGGATACTTGGTATTGCAGAAAATACACTGTAGGAAGCCAGACTGTCTGCTATAGCTGTCTGGCTGTCTGGCTAACGTTGGAAAGCTGGAGGGGGTGGAGGGGCAAGGATTTCTCAAATGCACCATAAGTGTGCGTGTGCGTGTGTGTGTGTGTGTGTGTGTGTGTGTGTGTGTGTGTGTGTGTGTGTGTGTGTGTGTGAGAACATCCCCAAATTAAAAGTGTACAGGGAATATAGTCAAAAATAGATGGTATTCCTTATTGGGCTAGTGATTACACATGCCTGTTCCCCTCTGGGCATGACATCAGTCTGGGAGTAGGACTCGCCTGAAACAGTATCTTTCAGTCCCACTATACAGGAGTATATAATGACAGTTATGACATTATACAATATGTTGTGGTAATGAAGCTCATCTCCAATTCCTAGTGTAGTTTAAACCCATCTGAGGAGTTGGCAGACCTGAAAAGTCTTGCTGAAGTTGTTTGGCACCATATCGCCACCTGTAGGGCAGCACACATTCTGGAGGCAGTGAGTTTCCTGTACCTGACAACTGCCATGCAGGTTGAACTACACAGCCATGAGGTCATCATGCACTGTAGCAGCATCTGCATGAGGAACAGAAGAATGCATGAATGACAGGTAAGATGGCCATCATGAATGTATTGTCGCTATCCTCAGACCAGGGTCATCATGCAGGAGCACTAAACGCACCAGAGAATAGAATCTTTTTTCTTCTTCTTCATAATTTTACCACTGTGACTCTTGACAACTGGAATTCAGGGAGAAACCACATACCAACTTGCTATACTCAGTTTCCCTCAGATGGTTCTTTAATGGTATCAGAACAGCTCCACTTGTGTATGGAACTTGATACTGTAGGCAATGATTTCCCATCAAGTTTTCTATGGAGTCTTAATTGCCTAAAAGGAATTGCTGAAACCTTATATTGTCCTCTCTGAGCTATTCTATTGTTTCACGGTGTTACTCTGGTCTGCAAGCACAGTCGTCTTTCAGAATTTGGAGCAGACCTCCAAAAGTCCTCATTACCACATGTCAGATGAGGACTGGAAAACCTGTGGTTTTGGAATAGGGCATGGAATAACCTATGTGTGGTAACTGCTTGGTGTTACCCCCATGCTATAATTCCTTTAGAATCCTGCAGCAGATTAGGTAAAATGGCCTTACGCCTGATTAGAAAACAGGAATTAAGCTTGCTTTGCTGATCAAAGTCAGCACCTCAGCAATATACAAGACTGACGAAATGGACAATACCATTAATAGGTTCATAGGTTCATAAGTAGGTACTAGGCTATCTGCCCAAAGGCATTTATAAGCCTAGCCAGAATGCATTGGCTTTCACCACCCCCTTAGATTAGTTCCCTGTGCTCTGTGATCTATTCTATTGCTTCACAGTGTTACTCTAGTCTGCAAGCACAGTCCTCTTTCTCAACACCATTAATGTCAACAGCACATGTCAACACACTGGCAGAGCCACCATTACATTACAGAGTGTACCTGATCAGAAGCCAGACAGCATTCATTACCTAATTCCATATACAAGCAATTATACAACACCTAGGCACTCCCTCTTCTATTTGACCCATAAGCCTTTATGGCCTATACCTTCCCCTACCTCCATGCCTGTTCCCTTTAACTCTATAAATCTGGGTAGGTGTGTATTCCTTATCATCCTCACTGAGCAATAATCCAAGCACAGACTAGCTGTTAAGGCATATGTTCACTGTCCATGATGCCTGTCCACTTTACTGGCTTCACTTCTGGCAGCATCTGCAATGCCACTACATTTCATCATTTATATATTTACAGTTTGTAGATGGGCTGTTGACCCTTTTCTGCCACAACCCAAGCTCAAAGAGCAGAAAATACATCACGGTCTTTCTAATCACAAATATATACAGAATTAGTGCATAACATAATGGGAAGATTCAATGCAGACAGGGTATGCTTAAAGCTTCCAGTCAAAGTGCATTGAGACAAAAAGAAAAAATATCTATCTATCTATATATATATATATATATATATATATATATATATATATATATATATATATATATATATATATATATATATATATATATATATATATGGCTCTACTTCTAAAGCTTGAAGTTTCAAAGTTTCAATACTTTGAGCTTCAAAAGGCCTAGACCCAAAAATTGAAGTTTTGAAACTCCAAAAACTAAATAAAAACAAAAACATTTTTTTTACATTTTTGCAGGGGGGAGCAAGCCCCTCTGCACCCCTCACACCCCCTGCTAAATAAATATACCAAATCTGAGATCGCACTACAGTGTGGAGAACAGTAAATATACCGATCTACACTGTACAGTGATCTCCATTCAGAACATTCAGAGTTTCAAAACATCTTCTGGTCTCTGCTTTTCAAAATTTGAAGTTTTGAAACTTCAAGCTTTTAAAGGGAATCCATATATGTATGTGTATATGAAGATATAGACATGGATATACAAAACACAATATCAGAAATACATAAATTACAGTGCCAACATATATATAATAATAAAAAAATCTCAAATATACATATAAAATATGCATATAAAATGCCATATTGAGAGGCTGAAACGAGTTTATTAAATGTATTCTATTAATCATGATATGGGATGGTAAGTTACTGTCATATATGTACACCTTGCAGCCTCTGTTCTTTTTCACACACTGTTGTGTTGTGCACTCTGGAGCTGTTACTGTACACTTACATTCAGTACATTTACATGTCAATGCAGCTGAACATTTCATTTCACTGTCCATGTTGTTGGAAACCACACAGTTGTATCCATCAATTATGTGCCAGCTGCTTACACACCCAGGCTACCATACAAGGTTGCTTGCCACATGGACCCTGCTTGCTGTCTCTATTTCCAGGTCTGAGTATGCAGTGATTCTTGAGATTTACATGTGGACACTCTGCTGACCACCTCCCTTACAAAGGACGTTATGCACATTCTGCTGTGTCATTCATTGTTACCATTGTATGGAAATATAAAAAACAAAAACTGCGAGTACACCAATAAGTGCTGTCACACAATACCAGAAAACAACCACTGCTGATAAACGGAGCTCTTCTCAAAAACTTTCGAGTTTATTAAATCCACAAAGCAGTTAAAAACTTCAGACCAAAAAAAAAACAAGTTTAGCGCTTTCACCCAGTACCTTGGTGACAGCACTTATTGGTGTACTCGCAGTTTTTGTTTTTTAGTTACGTTTTTTCCAGTTATTCAATTGTATGGAAAAATGATAGCCCATTAGCAAAACTTTCTCAAGCTGAAAACCATGATCAGACTAGTCCTTCTCTGTTCTTTAAAAACATTATTTATTCTCGTTTGTCAACCAGGTAACTGAGCTGCTTTGAGGATCTTTAATGATGAGACATTAACATAGACACATGAAAATAACTTCAGCATTCAAAGAACTAACAGTAATACAGACACATGAAAAATAACGCCCACATTTTTTTCTACTGTTCAACCACTACTTTGCAGGAAGTTATATTGTATAAAAACTGCAAAAATAATTACTCGTGTATGCTTACATTTATTTTGGGGGACAGAAGTTATCTTCTTATGAAACATGTCAGTATCACATTAAATTAAGTCATTGCTTCTCTTTCTTTGTTGAAATATACTATACAGATTTTTCAGTAGTTAATTGGTAAAACTAAAACACATGGGTGGTAGGGTTAAAAGTGCTACTTTACCAAAATGACCTTGTATTACCCATGCATTTTTTATTTTTCAGGGGGAATCATTAAAAAAAACATCTGGTAGTACGTAGTAACAATAGTTCCTCATGAGGCAGTGCTTACTAAAAGCAGAAATGTTGTTAGTAATAGAAACACATGATGATTACGACAGAAAATGAAATTTGCCTTGGAGTTCAGGTTATGTAAAGGCCTTATTAAATGGATGATTCCCTGACTGACGATTACAACAGGATAAAAGACCCATTGTTTTAGGTGATGTGTAACACATAACAAAATCTGTCGCTCTTAGTGGTGAGGAGTAAAGAGGAATAAATGGCAAACAGGACTGCATTAATTGTGACAAAAGAAACAATAAGCAAATAAATGTTTGGTTTCTCACTTGGAAACATGAATAAGAAAAAAAGAATCAGAAAGCAGATGAGGACAGTTTTGTTCAAGAAAAATAACTTTAATGCAAGACTATACTTTTGTGTATAATTAAATCAGTTTATAAGCCATACCTCACAACTGTATAGATTTTTGCAGAATGCCCAAATTTTCCCTCTTATTTTTGGTTTATTCCTCAAAGAATTTGTATTTTTTTTCTGGTAAATCTTTGGGGCTTGATGTCACTAAATAATGAGTTTCAGACTTTATAGCCTTCAGAAAATGCATGTTAATGCAAAACCTGTTATCCTACCAAGTTTTTAGGTTTATAAGAATAGGTTCATAGGTTCATAGGTTTATACTAGGCTATCTGCCCTAAGGCATTTATAAGCCTAGCCCAAATTTACCCCTTATATGAAAAAATACTGTGCCCATTAGTTTGTTGTGCCTTTGTCCAGCAGTGACACAGAGATGATTCCCGGGGTAAACCTACGATCTCCCATCCACAGGTCTAGATTTCTCTTGAACAGAGTCAGCGAGGTGCTCTGCCTCACATGGACCGGGATTTTATTCCACAGCATAGGGAGTCTCTGAGTGATAAATCTATCCCTCCAGCACGTCCTATTTATATCCGTGCTAAGGTTTAAGTCACTTGCTCTAGTGGTTTTGGTGGATTTGGATTTTTTGAGGTGGAGCATGTCCATTAATTCCGGGTTGGACATGGCCTTGTATGTCAGGCACATGTCACCTCTGAGCAGACGGTATGCGACTGAATAGAGCTGGAGTTTCTTCAATCTGGCAGCATATGACAGATTTTGGAGTCCTTTATCCTTTTGGTGAGGAACTTTTGGGGTCTCTCCAATTGCTGCAGATGTCGGGTGAGATACATCCCGAATGGGGCATTGTACTCAATCATTGGTCTGATAAGTGAAGAGTACAGGGGAACAATGACCTCACTAGATCTGGATGTGAATCCTTCATGATCAGGTGGGCAATGTAGAAGGTCTTTCTAACCACTTTAGCAATGTGAGTGTCAAAGAAAGGCCACTGTCAACCTGGGTCCCCAGGTCCCTGATAACCTCTTCTGTGCTTAGTGGATTGCCACCTATATGGTAGCTTGGGGTTACCTTGTTTTTCCCGAAGGGTATGACTATACATTTTTTGGCGTTTAACTTCAGGCCATGGCTCTGGCACCAGCTATCTGTTTCCGTGAGTCCCTTCTGAAGGATATCCGTGTCCGATGCACTTTCCACTATGGCGCCCAGTTTGCAGTCGTCTGCAAACTTTGTCAGCCAAAGTCTTCCCATGTTGGCCTGTACTTCTGAGAAGTAGATGCCAAACAATAGGGGGCCAAGGACTGAGCCCTGTGGGACACCACTTGTGACCGGCTTGGAGTCTGACACAGCGCCAGCAACTCTAACCCTGTGGGTTCTGTCCTTAAGCCAGTTTGCAACCCATCTTGTGACATATGGGTTTACATTTAAGCTGGTAAGTTTTTCTACAATGTGTCCCTGATTTTGGACTTTGTCCCCACATAGTTTTTAGTTTTGTCCAGATTTCTTGCGCTAAGAAGGTTGAGAGGTATGACCTAAAGGCAACAATGTTTCCCTTCTTCCCTGTGTTTTACTTGGAATTTTATTCTAGGCTTCTGTTATAGACCACTACCCTTTATGGAATATCATTTCATTTGACCCGGTTTAGAAGAACTGTGCTTTCCTAAAGCATTTTAAGCATACCTCCTTCTAAAATGCCGTTATCACTTGGCATTATTTCCTTCCTTGAGATGTGTGAGCTCATCACAGCCACCTTCCCGTATGCAGTGAATTCCATTTGTCATTCCTCCTTTAACGTCTGATATGTCAGTTGTCCTGCTGAGGAGCACCACACCTCTCGTCTCTGACACTGCTGAAGTGCAAGTCTGAATACTGCATTCAGTGTTGCATTTAATTCACCATAGACTCGTATAGTATTGAGAATATGTACCATTTCTGATGTTTACAACTACTGATACAGATGTAATTCACCATAGACTCATACAGTAATGATATTGTGCCCGATGCATGATGTTTACAACTGGTCATACAGATGTAATTCACCATAGACTCATACAGTAATGATATTGTGCCCCATGTCTGATGTTTACAACTGCTCATTCAGATGGCTTCCTACTACCTGTATTAGACTGGTTTCTTATCATCAGTCCTCCCTTGTTTGGGAGTTATCATACAAGCAGGAATCATGGTTTTTATGGTTAGTTCCCTAATCCCACCCCTCGGTTGTTGATGTGAGCACCTGCAATATCATGGGGGCATACTATTCCCTCCAACATGTGCCAGCTCCCACACACATGGCTAAGAGGGCTACTATTATCATGAAGGAACACTATGCCCACATTCCTGTATTGCTGTCATTTTTACATGGGAGTAATTAGCCAGTTGAGGCAACTACTTTCCTCAGCCAGAATGAGCAAGTCAGTGTAATCTTTTCACACGTGTTTTTCACGAACCTCTCTTCCAGTGCACAAACCACTAGTCAAACTATGGCCATAGTTAGAGCTTCAACCTGTACCGCAGGCCCAGAACACAGGCCTCTTCATTTTTGTTTGCCTTGAATAGGTTAAGTGTAGTCAACTGTCCGGTCTGTCCTGAGCAAAGTTGTACCACAGTTTTACAGATAGGAGTTGTATAACCTCATTGATAGCAGTTCACTTTTAGGGCACAAGTACATAGCTGTACTTAAATAATGGTTATATTATTGTCTGGGCTAAGCATATCCTGAGTTTTCTTCCTCTTAGTTTGTGTAATATATTGATAAACGTCAGTGACGGTGTTCATCTCATATTATATATCACGGAGACTTCTTCGTTTGACATTCCCTACTTTTTAATCACATTTTCTAAAAAAATCTCCTTCCTTTTTAATTTTACAAATATGCAAATTATAAAATTAAGACAGAAAAAGCATTCTTGTCGTGCTTTAAATTATATGTCAGACCGATATATTTCTCTTTGCATGTTTATATGCTGTCAGGTATGTATCGTCATCTAACAAATTAGGAATCATACAAGCAGAGGCAGGTCTCACCCTGCAATTGACAGTGAGACACAAATTGTCCTGTTCTTATCAAAGACAGATAAAGTTAAAAGGCAAAGGTTAGGGTTAAAAGGATGGAGCAATTTTGTCTCAAAACAGAGGAAAGATAACCCACTCCTCCAGCACTGCTCAGATGACCATTAATATAAGACCCTGACCATAGCATTCACATTTTCCTCAGCTCAACTTATAAAGCATTTCCTAGTGTATGGATCAAAGCAAAGGTTTATATGTTGGACACACCAAATGGTAACTGGGATTAGGACTCACCTGTCAGCTGTTAATCCTCAGTTCTCTTGGGAACAATTTTTTTTTCTGGATGGAACTTGTCATACACATACAAATCAATCCCAGTAAAATGAACCCCTTAATACATGGTAGCCATAGGCTTTCCAGGTACAAGCTTCAAGAAACAAACTAATTTATAACCACGATGAGCCAAGTATCTCATGGGCCAGAGAATGGGATGGAGGGTCTGTACTACCATATAAGACACACATGGACACACAGAGACAGACACACACATGCAAACATGCATGCATCAACCATCCAGATTTTCTCAGAATGTCCAGATTTTTGCCTCATATTTTTGGTCATTTTCACATAAAATATGTTTTTTCCTGGATTTTTGTGACAAATCAGTGAGGACTGAATTCACTAAATAATGACAGGCCATATGAGTTTCAGACTGCATATCCTTCAGAAAATGCATGATAACACAATACCTTTTATTCTGCCAACTTTCAAAGTTTATCAGTTCAATAATTAAAATTTGTAGCACTTTTTGGGGCTTTGTTCCCCCATTTCTTTTGGCTTTGTCCAGATTTTTTGTGCTTGGAGGTTGAGAGGTATGCACACAAGTGCACACACACTGAGTGAGTGAGTTAATATGATTGACTATGTCAGTGAGTGAATTTATTTATTTTTTTTACTGGGAAAGTCTGACTTGGAACAAAGCTAATTTGTGGAGGTCTGGGGAGAAATGCTCTAGACGATGTCTTTGTAAAACAGGAGGAAATAGTACCCAGAAAAAACCCACATAAACGCAGGGAGGACATGCAGACTCCACACAGAAGACACTTCAGCCAAGATTCGAACCAGAGAACCTCTTGCTGTGAGGTGACAACAATACCACTGCACCACTGTGCTGTGAATGAGTGAGTGAGTTGGTATGAGTAAGTGAGCTGGTAAAAATGAGTGATTTGGTATGAGTCAATGAGTGAATAAGTAAGTGAGTGAATAACTGACTGAGTGACTGAGTGAGCCAGTATGAGTGAGTGAGTGAGTGAGTGAGTGAGTGAGTGAGTGAGTGAGTGAGTAAGTGGGTAAGTTCAAATTGCAGTAAGTAGTTCATTTACATATCTATTACCCATCTCTAGAGGTTGTGCATTTTACATGTAGGAAATACAGAGTAAGACTGCAGATGGATAATAGCTGTTTAAGACCCTGGTGTGTATGGCAGCATTGTAGAAAAGCAGATCATCTTATGATATATTTTGATCTTCTAATGGTGATTGCAGAAGAGTTAGCAACACAGGTGACCATGTCATGATGACAATTGACATCATTCAAAATAACACCATTGTAGTACAGAGAAAAACAACCGGAGGCTCTACTGATGGAATCCACAACACAGAACCAAAATCAGATATAGGAGAGACCGCAACCACAACCAAAATGATTGTAGTAGACATAATAATGCTTAAAATGGTAGGTAATATGTAAACACCAGTGCAGAATGAAGACACTAGGGAGCTGACGAGACAGAGAGACACAGTACGGGACTCTCCTCCTCACTCAGCCTGCTATCCTAACAGAGCAACTATGATACTGATTACAAAACAGTTAAGGGACAGCGATGCTAGGCTCAATCCCCCCTCCCCTGTGCACAGCAACATTAGTGGTGACCACCAAGTTTATTCGAAACAAACTGCACAACCGGCTCACCAATGACCTAGGTTTCGTCAAGATACAATGACTTCCTCAGATTGGCAAAGCCGTTAATATAATGCATTCAATTAACAATTAAATAAAATCAACAATAAATTAATTAAAACCAATTATTTACTGGGAAACACAATCAACCTCTATAAACCTGACATATAGGTCTAAACAAAACATGAATTATATAAAATTTTTTCAGTATAATAAACCACTCTGTATAGACAAAACATTTAAATAACAATAACAATAAATATCAATGTAAATTAAATACAATCTTATACTATACACATAAATGTCATGTATATATATGTAAGACCTTGTATATGTATAAATATTGTAAATAATTTGAAAGTAGCTACCATTAAACTCTATGTATATATTTGTTATTTAAAAATTATGTAAATATTAATTATAACAATAAAAATACAAATATCATCAAGGTTGTATATTATGTGTTATGTGTATTATATATATCATGTAATATTGTGGATGTAATTGATAATGTCAACCCTCTATATGTCTAAGCCTAAGACATGGTTTGATCGAAATAAATTCATTTATTCCAGGATAATTGTGAGCATTCAAACGTAGTTGCCATCTTAGTTCACACAAGTCCAAGTGGTGTTGAGTAATCCTACCTTGTGGGTCAATGTTGAGTTGCTGAATAATACAAAACTTAAATTTATGACTTTCGTGGTCAATCACATGTCTTGCTAGTGCATTAATAGATTTTTTGTGTTTTATGTCCAAAAGATGTTCCTTAATTCTGTCTCTAAATTTTCTGCAGGTTTTCCCCACATAGAAAACCTTGCATTCTTGACACTTCGCAAGATAGACCACGTTCCTAGTATGACAGTCATAATGTCCTAAAATATTAATGTTGCAATAATTAACTAGTAACCTCTCACCTGTGGTATGGATATAACAGCAGATAGAACATCTACCACACTTAAAATTGCCCTTTACCCTGTTGGTATGATGTTCTTGTACATAAGAGTTCCTTTCAAAAATGTCCTTAAATGACCGGTCCTTTTTGTAAACAAATTTAGGTTTGTTACTGAAGATCTTGCTACACTCATGGTTATGTTGAAAAACCTCCCAGTTATTTAAAATGTACCTCTGGATGCATTCAATATCCCTATTGTAGGTGACAATAAATAAAATGGACTCATTAATCAGATTCACTGTCGTCTCACCGTTACAATTGTATCCAAATTTATCGGTTTCTGACAGTAAAATTGCTTGCATGACACCATTATTCCTCTTAACTAAAATCTCTTCTCGAACTTCGTTACATAACTTTTCCGAATATCCTCTGTTTAAAAACAGTGTTACTATAAAGTCCAATTCACTAACCAGATCAATATTCCTACTAGCCATACGTGCAGCCCTAACCATTTGACCTTTAATAAGGGCCTTCTTTTGATGGTTAGGGTGACTACTGTCATGATGCAAGTATGAATTGGAAAACGTAGGTTTCCTATATATATATTAGAATGAATAACTCCTTCTGAAATGTTGTAATCCAAGGTAATATCTAAATAGTGAATCTGTCTATCATTGATATCATATGTAAACTGTAAGAACCACACTGTATTATTAATATACTGCAAAAAAGCATCCAACACTAGATGGTCACCTTCCCAAACTATAAAAATATCATCCAGGAAACGTGAGTACAATTTAATATAAGATCTAAACTCACTGTTCAGTATATACTGCTCCTCCCAATAAGCCATGATGTAATTGGCATAAATGGGAGCACAAGAGGCTCCCATAGCAACCCCAGTTTTTTGCTTGAAATAATGACCTTCAAAATATATAAAATTATTACAAAGGACTAGTTCCATAAGTCTAACATACAAATTAATTTGTTCCTGCTGGTACATACCTGAGGCAAATAATTGTTCTTCCAACCAAACTAGACCCACTTGGTGGGGTATTACTGAAAACAAATTACAGACATCTATTGTTACGAATAAAATCTTAGTATTTTTACAAATGTCCATATGCTTAATCCTCTCCAAAAAATGCCATGAATCTTTTATAATGTGTGTAAATTTTCTTAAACCAATTTTCATGTGGTGATCCAAATATTTACTAATAAAGTGAACCTTACTTCGCTTCCCATCCACTATGGGTCTAAATTTTACATTGTCTAGACCCTTATGAATTTTTGGTATCCCAAATATATTACTGATGACCGGAAATTTATTTAACAAGTATTCATAGTCTTCTTCGTTTATCTCACCTTGCAAAAGCATGTCTTAGGCTTAGACATATAGAGGGTTGACATTATCAATTACATCCACAATATTACATGATATATATAATACACATAACACATAATACACAACATTGATGATATTTGTATTTTTATTGTTATAATTAATATTTACATAATTTTTAAATAACAAATATATACATAGAGTTTAATGGTAGCTACTTTCAAATTATTTACAATATTTATACATATACAAGGTCTTACATATATATACATGACATTTATGTGTATAGTATAAGATTGTATTTAATTTACATTGATATTTATTATTATTGTTATTTAAATGTTTTGTCTATACAGAGTGGTTTATTATACTGAAAAAATTTTATATAATTCATGTTTTGTTTAGACCTATATGTCAGGTTTATAGAGGTTGATTGTGTTTCCCAGTAAATAATTGGTTTTAATTAATTTATTGTTGATTTTATTTAATTGTTAATTGAATGCATTATATTAACGGCTTTGCCAATCTGAGGAAGTCATTGTATCTTGACGAAACCTAGGTCATTGGTGAGCCGGTTGTGCAGTTTGTTTCGAATAACTTGGTGGTTGGAACTACGTTCTTCCTTATTTTATTCGTTTGATATCATCTTTGTGAACATTAGTGGTGACATCAAGCAAGGCTCCAAAGCAGAGTCAGGACACCCAATTAATATCACTACAGAGGTCATTTAATACACTGATAGAGGTTACAAGAAATACCTTAGGTACAATCCTCCCCTATATTGTAACAGTTTAGTTTGGTACCTCCTGGATTAACTTGGAAATACAAAATTATTAAGAACAAACCACTGAAAAATCCACAAGGAAGCAGACTCAGACCAGCACGGCACACAATCCACATTTATTAATGATGAGCGTTTTTGTTTGGTCCAATACCAAACTTCTTCAGAAAACACATAAAACACAAGCCATTCAACTTTTATACTTAAAAATCATCATGTGGTTGATCACCTGATCTCCTTCCGTTACTACTCATGCGATTTGCCTTGAAATTACTTTAAAAATATTCCTGTTTCATAAAATTCATGTACTGTAAAACCCAAATCATTTTATACAAAATTTATATTAATAAAACATATGAAAACATACTAAAATGAATCATTTAAATTGTTAAACAGCTTCCCTGCCTATCTATTCAAACTCTTTAGTTTTAATATAGAAGTTGCAGAACAAACATCATTTAAACCAGGTAATACATAATGGCAACGTAGTTGCCAAAATAATTCACATGCCTCTAATTTTAAAGATGCAGCCCCCCTCTTCCTTTTGGATTTGATCAATAATTCCAAACTTGAACCAATGTCCTGGATGGGATTTTACATGATTAGCCAAAGCATTTTCTAATTTTTCCTTTTTTATAGCATGGAGGTGTTCATAAAGTCCTTCTCTCAGTTTCCTATCTGTTTTCCCTATATAGAAACTGGGACAGTGTTGACATAAAGCTATATAAACAACCCCACTAGAATTACAATTATACTTATATTTTGTCTCATACTTTTTATCTCTGATAGTAAAGCAGCTTCCTATGTCAATATACTTACAATGAGGGCAAGATTTGCATTTGAACATACCTTTAATTCTGCTATTTGGTAAATCATGAACATTTAAGATATTCTTAAAATTCAACCCTTTCTTAAACACAAATTTCGGTTTTGTATTACTAAAATTGTTGCTAACTGTGTCAGTAGCTAATAAAGGCCAATTTTTATATATGATGTTTCTTATTGCCAGTGTGTCTGTGCTAAAAGTAGTTAATTATTATTATTAATTATTAAATGGTTTCATTGAATCAGTTAAATACTCCTTTTGATACTGTCTTCCTTAGTTTTCATGTTAATACTCTCCATCTTCTTCCTTCTAATGATATTAGCTTCCTTAGATTTCGTGTTAATACTCCCCATCGTCTTCCTTCTAATGATATTAACTTCCTTAGTTTTCATGTTAATACTCCCCATCGTCTTCCTTCTAATGATATTAATTTCCTTAGTTTTCATGTTAATACTCCCCATCGTCTTCCTTCTAATGATATTAGCTTCCTTAGTTTTTGTGTTAATACTCTCTGTTTTCCTTCTAATGATATTAACGTCCTTAGTTTTCATGTTAATACTCTCCATCGTCTTCCTTCTAATGATATTAGCTTCCTTAGTTTTTGTGTTAATACTCTCTGTTTTCCTTCTAATGATATTAACTTCCTTAATTTTCGTTTTAATACTAGCCATCGTCTTCCTTCTAATGATATTAGCTTCCTTAGTTTTTGTGTTAATACTCTCTGTTTTCCTTCTAATGATATTAGCTTCCTTAGTTTTTGAGTTAATACTCTCCATCATTTTCCTTCTAATTATATTAACTTCCATAGTTTTCATGCTAATACTCTCCATTGTTTTCCTTCTAATGATATTACCTTTCTTAGTTTTCGTGTTAATGCTATCCATCGTTTTCCTTCTAATGATACTAACTTCATATTTTTGTGTTAATACTATCCATCATTTTCCTTTTAGCTTTTAAAACTTCTGATGCTATTGCTGTTATTTAGTCTATTAAGACATTTTACTTACCTTTTGCTGATTCAGACTGATTGTTTTCATGCAGGAATCGGTTTGCTCTCACTCCACTTGCTGGGCTTCACTTTCCTCTTCACACTGCCCCCTTTCCCCACCCATCACTGACATAATTCCCTTTATATTGGCCATACTCTTCCCAGTTCAAATTCTAACATGTCAGCAGGGCCCACGACTCCACCCACCTGCAGCAATTTAAAACCAATCTCAAAAATGACCACTTAGCAAATTTTGCCTTCCAGCTTGTCTTCCACAATTGGGGAGATTCTCAAGAAAACCATAAGTCAGGAGGAACTATAACTAACAACACAATGAATGACAGTGGAAAAAACACCTTGGTTGGATAGATTCATGATGGGTTTTTATAAACAAAGTTTAAGATTGAATTATCCACCAATTACTAAAATTTTATGAGATGTGTATTGAAACTCACTGATACAAAGGTTATTATGGCACCAAAACCAGGACAAGACTGCTTAGAGGCAAACAATTGCCTCCCGATCTCTCTGTGAGGAGCTCCTCTCAAAATATTTGTAAAAATATTTGCTAGTGGGCTGGATAAAATCATTCTAGAGTTAGTGGACTTAAATCACATGGGATCTTTTAAAAGAAGTTAAAGGTTACCAGATGCAATCAGGTTGTGGTCGACACTCAAAGACTTTAATACAATGCAAGCTGGTAAGGACTGGTAATTTTGATCAATCTTAATATAGACTTTAACTCTATATAGTTGAATTTAATTTGGGCACATACTGAAAAATGGGGTTCTGGATAAAATTTATTAAAAATGGTCAATTATTATATAAAAGCCGCACAGCTTTAATATCTTCAGAGCTGGTATTGCCACAATGGGTGGGCCTAAAATGTGGCACCAAACAGGGTTGCCCACTCTCCCCTCATTTGTTTGTTTTGGTAGTCTTCACCATTGGCACCATTGTGTATCAAAAGCATAGGGAGCTTGGCATTCCCTTACAAAACGAAATGCAAGCATTATCTACTTGGTTCACTGATGACTGTGTACGTTAAGTCAAAAACACAGAAAAAACAACAAAATCTAGCTTAATAATATGAGAGAAATAACAGAATATTTTGGGCTTGCACTTAACTTGCAAAAGCCTCCTGCATTCCCATTCAATGCAAACTCATTGAAAATATTAAGAGGCGAGATAGATTTCCCTCTGCCCCTAGTTACAGAATATAAGTATCTGCGAAGTGACGTGACATTAGTTATGGAGAAAATAGTGGCAGAAATCCTCGACCTCTGCAGCATTAAATTCAGTGTAAAATACATCTAGCCCGGCCAAATCTATCATTCCTAAATAGAATATAGGCAATCAAAATGTTCACCCTTCCAAAATGTTTCTTACTTGTAAGACAATTTTCCACAAATCCCATTTTCCAGGTTTATTGCCAAATGCCAAAAACTGATAGAAAAATTTATACAGAATGGGAAGTCCCCCCTGAGTCAAGGGAAAATGGATGTACTTAGCCAGATGATATGGAGGTTTTGGTTTGCCGAATTTACTTGCATTTGACATCGCCAGCATGGGATAGTTCTTCTGCAAGGCTCCCTCCCCATTGTTTTCCTGGAAGTTATGGTGAGGTTTAAGATGAATGCAAGCTCATATAATATCTAGGCCCCTGGAGGGCTGGAAAATTATATATGTTTTATAAGGATATGAAGGTGAGGAGTGGCAAAACTATCACATGATTTCTGTCTTTGGTGTAATAACTCAATTATAATAGACTCAACAGTCCTGGGATAGCCAGCTTGTATAGGGTCCTGCGATGGCCAACTTGGATCAGTTCAGGCATTTTCTATGTTAAACATCTATTGGCAAGTCCCATGATCAGACCCCTGTCATTTATTGAGCTCAGGAATAAGTACCTCAAAGTTAATATCAATCGATGGCAATACTTTAACTAGAGAACATATCCAACTCACAATTAAGACAATTCAACTGATATGAAAAACAGGGTCTATAGAACTTAATTGAACTTACTAATCATTGAATATTTATTCATCGACCCCTTTTTGTCGAAATCACAAATCAGTGAATGGACTTTTAATCAAAGTGTTTCATAGGGAAAACCAACAGTAGGCCACCCTAGTGACCGTGAAAAAAAATCATAAAACTTAAAATCTTATTTTATTTATTTTATTTTACATTTGTTGACCGGGATAGTCCGACTGGATGCATGTCTGTTTTCAGCGGAGGCCCGGGGAGAAAAGCTCCAAGGGTAAGCAGATACAGCATTACATAATACCAGCATTACATATTACAAACAGACTATTTACAGAGATTACATAAGTAAGCAAGTTAAACAAGTTCCACAGGTTACAGTTAGTCCTGAGCACAAGTCAGGATTAAATTAAATTACACAGTAAATTGGTTAACAGATTTTTACACATTCGAGTTAGCCTGGCTTGATACATTGACATAGCCAGTTAAGTGACAAATGTTGTTTGAGTCTAGTTTTAAATTGACCTAAGGTGGAAAGTAAGGTAATATCAGCTGGAAGAGAGTTCCAGGATCTACTTACAGAGTTTGCAAAGAGAGAATCACCGGCTGTGTTATTAATTTTGCTAGTCTGAATTAGTAGTTTGTTAGAGGATCGAAGCGGTCCAGGATTGTTATAGGGGGTGATAATATTTTTAAGTGCAGGAGTATTGTCCGGATTATAGAGGATTTTTTAGGCCATAATCAGTTGGTTATACTGGATTAGGCTAGGTAGTTCAAGCCAACCAAGCTGAGCTACATAGGTGGAGGGCTCTGCCCCTCACACCCCCCACATACACCTAACTAAATATATGAACTTCAAGATCACACTACAGTGGGGAAAAGGGCAAATTCGAGATGGTGGCCTACTGTTGGTTTGCTTTTTGAAAAAATGTCTTCAGCTGTCCCACAGTGTGCATCTTATCACCCTTCTTGGGCACGTCATTTCTATCACCTCTAACTTCCTTATCTGCTCTGCCTTTACTGCCCAGGTTTCTGTACTATTCTTTAGTACTGGTCACATTTATGCAACTTATATTTCAGCTTCAGTGGCATTCTTCTGTCATAGTATACCCTCAGACTCTATGCCATTTGGCTGCAGCCCCTCTGATTCTAGCTTTGACATCTTCATTCAGACTTCTCTTCTCCTCAACCACCCCTCCCAGAAACCTGAACCTATTAACCTGTCCCACTGTCTTCCTTCTGTCTCAGTTCTCAGCATCTTGTGATTTTCTTCTATTTGCTGCCATTACCACTGTCTTATCTGTGTTTAGTTTCATCCCATTCACTTTTGAATTCCATTTACTATCCTTTGCAGAAATTTATGCTTAGAGTCTGCCTATAATGCCACATTGTCTGCATAGAGCAAGTTTGTTGATCTGGCTCCACTGGCCTGTATGCTAATGTAGTCCATCACCAGTATGAACAGCAATAGGCGTAAAGTTAAAACCTAGTGCACACCCACTCCCACTTGGAACCCCTCTGTAAGACTGAACACCATTCATGCTTGTGTTATTAGGTCCTTGTACATAGTCTGAATAATTCTACCAATGTTTCTGGGACTTCAACCCACTGCAGTACTGCCTAAATAAGCTTTCTTGGGACCTTATCATATGCTTTCTCCAAGTCTAGGAAGGCCCAGTTAGACTCTTTCATTATCTGTAACTTCTTCTCACCTATCTGTTTCACTGCAAACATTGGGTTAGTTGTGCTGCATCCTGATCTGAATCCAAACGGTTCCCATCTTGCTTTCTTCTACTCTGTGTATTCATTTATCAATCACCCCCTTCAGAACTTTTATGCAATGTGACGGGAGTTTGATACTTCTGTGCTAATCACAGTTTTGCATGTCCCCTTTGTTTTTCTACACTGACACTAGAATGCTTATTCTCTACTCATCTGGATATGGCTTTCTCTCCACACCGCTATTAGTATCCTCATCAGCCATTTCTCCCTTATCTCACCCAGCATCCTTATCACGTCTGCTGTGACCTCATCTGAGCCTGCTGCTTTCCCTGACTTCATTTTCCTTAGTGCTGTTCTTACTTCTAGGGTGGGCTCCTCTTCTTCTCTCATCGTAGGCTGTTTCTGGGGCAGTCAGCTTCTGTGAGGTTTTCTTCATTCAGAAGCTGCTGGAAATACTCCTCCCATCTGCCTTTGATGTCCCGTGGACTGGTGAGCAGTTTCTTGCTGGCCTCCCTTATGAAGGATGACTGATTATCATTTTTATCTTTCACTTTCCAGAAGCTGGTAGAGTGTCTGTGATGCCCTCTCCTTTGCTATTGCAACTCATTTCTTAGATTTTTTTTTAGCCAGCCAATATTCCTTCCTAGCCTGGTCTTTTTTTCTATCTCTTAATTTTATCTGCACCCCTTTCTTTTGATAACTCCCTGGATATCTCAGTTTCACCAGCTTCAGACTAAAGGCTGATGTAGTGATAAACCAGAAGTTAGAAAATAGAAGCTGAATAACTGGAAAAAATTCCAACTCCAAGAACGCCAGTACTTTATTACAGCAAAGCTTTCGTATATAAATCCTTCTTCAGTGCATAATACAATCTATACCATTCTTTCAGCTTTTATAAAACTAGATTAAAATCATGTGAGCATGGCCAACTAACCACATCATCTCTACAATAATTCAATTAACCATTTTAGCTTAAAGGCACAACAATTCCTTAAAAATGCTTCCCTAAAAAATGCTTAAAACATACTCTCAACTGAATTTGCAAATACATACTTAGACCACGTACTTAGATGCCAAACCAGGGATGAATTTCCTGTCCCTCATTCAATTGTTAAAGCTACACTTGAACTGGGTTAAGGAGGAATTCTGCTTCACATGGATGGGGAGTCAGTTCCAGAAGAGTCATTGATATATTCAACCATAGAAGAACATATTCTACATTCATTTTCCAGTTGTTTTCAAATGTCAGATTTGCTTATATATCTGCAATGATACCAAGTTATGGTGTGTGACTGATGGCAAAGTCTTACTGCATGCACAGGAATTTCTTTGTTTTTTGCCATAGGACAAAAACTGTTACTACCCCTTGCTCACTAACAACCAACAATGCTGCTCAATGCAAACCATTACACAACAGATAATGTACAAAATAATAATAATAATAATAATAATAATGGTGTATAGGCATTTGAGGTAATGGGTGTGTTATGCTGACTAATTGCTTGACCAGATTAACTGTTAGAAATAGGAGGGTGGAATGGAGATGAAACTGGGAAGTGATCAGATGGTTAAATGAATGTGGGATGGCATTATACTAGAAATGAGGGTATGTGCTAATGGTTGCTTCTGATGCCACTTTACCATGTGACACATGAAAATCCTTACTCCCCGTGTATCTTTCTGTGAATATATACTCACTACCAACTACAACTTCCCCTGCTCAGGGCTATCATGATTATTGCCATCAACTTACGATATACAGACTGACCACTCAACTCAAATCATTACACAACAGATCCATATGATGACCATTTTAATCATACCTCATCTATACTTACAGGATGAACTTTCACAGACTACTTCAAATGTGACAATGTACTTTTCAGCAGAGTCAAATTTGGTTGAATTGACAACATTTACTGCTATTTAAAATATCTATCATTTCAAACAAATATTGAAAAACTGCAATGTGTGATCGATGACCAACGTGTCAGCTTTCATAGCATGATCCTTTAAAAACTGACTTTTGTTAACAGTAACCCTAATGAGGTGCACCTGAAAGGAATGATCCTGACTAACTCATAATACCTACCACCCAGTCTTTTCTCTAGATGCTGAGGTGTGTGCACGGCTTCATGCTAACCTTAGAATCATATTTAATTGGTTTCTGATTGCACAACTGGTATGATTCAGAAATGCGAAAGAGCTGAGACCTAATTAGCATATACATCATGCTCAGAGAGGGAATCTACATGATCTAAGCTCAAAGTGAGGCATGGATAGTCACTGCACTATGGACAAAGACATTACATTAATGGAAAATCATTATTCCAGAAAACTGCTACTATACAATAGGACTGTGAGAACTTTCAGGTATGTGCTGCTTGTTACACCTGTTTCTTTGGTCAATGTCAGCATTTACATGTGCTGTGTACCTGAAGTGGATACATATGACTGTTTAAGTTTTTCATTCAGTTTAGGTGAGTTGGTCTAAGGTGTCTGCAGGTGTAAACTGTGCCCCTTGTTTAATGGATGTTTTTAACATGCCAGCATAGTAAAGTTTTTGTTGCGAACATAGACTGCAATGAAACATTGTAATGCAGATAAATTGCATACATGTGTATACAGGTTGGCTATTTATTAAGATTGTTTGTTGTGTGGTTATATACATTGCAAATGCTTTGCTTGGGAAGTTGTATGTTTCACCTGTTAAAAATGTTATTGGTTGTGAATGAGTTACTAGTACTGCACTTGTCTATTTTATTGGTATTGTTTTTTGCAGGTACAACTATTTTGCTGTTAGTCTGTATGATAATCATGACTGATGTGCCTACTAGTAGCAAGTTAATGATGTTACAATGAGCAGCACCCATGTAGGGACATGGCTGCAATGACAGTTTTTCCATATCAACAGATATATGGATGAGGCAAACAGCTGTGAGCAAAGGCAGCTGTAAGCCTCAGTTTACTGAGGTTGAGAATTATGTGGTTTGGTCCTTCTCCATGATAAATGCCTCATTACTTTGCAAACTGCCAACAAGCCCTTCTGTGACCATGTCTAGTGACAGGTTGTCCAAAATGAAATGCTGTTGATAGTCAGGGTTACAACTATGCTATAGTCTAGTAAAGAGCCAGTAACATAATTAGAACTGCCACCAACAGAGTAAAGGCACTGACATGGAAGCAGAAGGCTACAGGAAGTGGGTAATCTAGTGTACCACCATTTACATAAACAGAGGAGTTTATGGCTTTGTTAAAGTTTAGTACCACCTCCACAGAGCTCCACAGTGCTGTGCTAGATGTTGGGGTGCAGATGGATAGACCTCAGTGACCTTCAACAGGTGATACCCCTGGTACATAGATTACATTTAATATGTCACCTATTTCCAGCTGTTAGGCATATTACTGTCTATACTACCTCTCTCACACATTCTGTATATAAATCTGGCATTGAAGTTCACCAACCAACTGCACAAGGTTTCTATGTTTAAGGTGTGGGCATTGTTGTATATAGTTACCTTTGTTCATAGTTGCAAAGTTGTATGTTGTATGTATAGTTGTGGTGATTAGCCATAGTTACAATGGTTCTGTATATTTTATTTGCTTGTTTGTTTTTGGTATGTTCAAAAGTAAAGTATTTCCTGGCACCAGAACTTAAAAACTACCTCTGTCTCATGTTTGAAGATCCTTAGCTACTAATGATGGTGGAGGTGATGAGTAGGCACAGTGAGGTGGTACAGAGCATATGTCAGGCATAAGGGCTGTGACCCCCATTCATGCATACCCATGTCACATTACCATCTGAGAATGATGAGGTTGATGGGAACCCTGTTGCCTGGGGGTGTGGTGGCCCCGGGTGCAGACACCTCTAAAACTGTCCTTAGCCATCACGGGCAAGAAGTTACGCAAGGGGGGGGGTTCCAATAGAGTTTTTTACATGATCTATTGCTACCTCCCTCAGCTGAGGTTGGTGTTTCAGTAGCTGCCACACAAAGTATGTACAAGGCCATCACGAAGGTACAAGCAAGTTCCACCAAGGCTTCAGCTGCACTTGTGAGGATCATCTAAGCATTGCATGCTGACTTATGGGACTGCATGAACCATGTCTATGACACCTTGGACAGGTTGAGATGCTAGACCAAGGCCCAATCTGATCTAGACATTGCATGCTGACTTATGGGACTGGATGAACCACGTCTATGACACCTTGGACAGGATAAGATGTTAGACCAAGGCCTTATCTGATCTAGGCATTGCATGCTGACTTATGGGACTGGATGAACCATGTCTATGACACCTTGGAGAGGATGAGATGTTCAACCAAGGCCTTGTCTGTCTGAGCTGGTGGTAGCTTAGGTAGATATAAAAGGTCTAAAAGACTCTCTATCTCAGATATCCACCCTGTGGGAGGAATAAAGATACATTGCTGAAGTTTCAAGTAGTTTATTAAGTTAAGTACATAGATAGATGAGTGTTCTTGTTAATCTGTCTACCTACTTAACTGAATAAATTACTTAAAACTTCAACAAGTGTCTTTATTCCTCCCACAGAGTGGGTATAAGACAGAGAGAGAGAGAGAAAGTCAAAAATCCTAAACAGGTACATTAATGTTAAAAACAATAGGATTTTTCACACAGTCTTCTTTTTATTGCATATTATTCTTGTTTTATTCCTCTTTTAAGAGGATTCTGCATTGAACTCCATAAAAAAACTGGAAAACATTTCTGGTGATTCCTTTTCCATTTGTAATCTCCCCTAACATACGCAAGTTTCCCCAAAATGTACGAGTTTAACATTTACACCTTCTTATAGGCAAATGGTAGGATAGCTGCCCTTGTGGGCAATTTTAAGCTGAGACAGTTTGTCTTTCAAAGGTGGGAATCAAATCTTGTACCTTGTACCTGTGAGGTAAAGATGTTAACCATCATATCAACCCCAGCTCACTTACAAATCATCTAATTATTCTATAATAAATTAAAACTTTTTCAATCTGCAATTAATTTTTCTATTTCTTTTTGTTTTGCTTTTCACTGATTCAGTATGTTTTTAAACTCCCAAAACTTAACCCCTAATATATTAATTTCCTTCTTATGATAATAAATGTCATCAAACTTCTTTATTTCCCCAAACTCCTTACCTTTTTCTTTTTTTTTAATTTTGAACCCACTTTGTAATACATTTTCAGTTATTACCACACTTTCATTTATCCATTGCTACAATAACTGGCATATGGCAGGTGCACCAGTATCTCAATTTTCTTTTCTATTTTTCAAAATACTTCATCTGCTTTTGCCATAAATATTTGAATAACTTCATTTATTACTAGAACAGAAATACACGTGCTTTAAGGACAGCTTTGCTTAACTCATCATCTTAACCTGATCTCTCTAGCATACATCATACTCTATTTATTTACTATTATTACCAGTTCCTTTACTTATTATTACGAGTTCCTTCACTTTTTTATTACTATTATTACCAGTTCCTTTACTCTATTTATTTACTATTATTACCAGTTCCTTTACTCTATTTATTACTATTATTACCAGTTCCTTTACTTTTTTATTACTATTATTACCAGTTCCTTTACTTTTTTTATTACTATTATTACCAGTTCCGTTACTCTATTTATTTACTATTATTACTAGTTCCTTTACTCTATGTATTACTATTATTACCAGTTCCCTTACTTTTTTATTACTATTATTACCAGTTCCTTTACTTTTTTTATTACTGTTATTACCAGTTCCTTTACTCTATTTATTTACTATTATTACCAGTTCCTTTACTCTATTTATTTACTATTATTACCAGTTCCTTTACTCTATTTATTACTATTATTACCAGTTCTTTTACTTTTTTATTACTATTATTACCAGTTCCTTTACTTTTTTATTACTATTATTACCAGTTCCTTTACTCTATTTATTTACTATTATTACCAGTTCCTTTACTTTTTTATTAATATTATTACCAGTTCCTTTACTCTATTTATTTACTATTATTACCAGTTCCTTTACTTTTTTATTACTATTATTTCCAGTTCCTTTACTCTATTTATTACTGTTATTACCAGTTTCTTTACTTTTTTTATTACTATTATTACCAGTTCATTTACTTTTTTATTACTATTATTACCAGTTCCTTTACTTTGTTTATTACTGTTATTACCAGTTCCTTTACTTTTTTTATTACTATTATTACCAGTTCATTTACTCTATTTATTTACTATTATTACCAGTTCCTTTACTTTTTTATTACTGTTATTGCCAGTTCTTTTACTCTATTTATTACTATTATTACCAGTTCCTTTACGTTTTTTATTACTATTATTACCAGCTTCTTTACGTTTTTATTACTATTATTAACAGTTCCTTTACTCTATTTATTACCATTATTACAAGTTCCTTTACTTTTTTATTACTATTATTACCACTTCCTTTACTTCTTTTATTACTATTATTACCAGTTCCTTTACTTTTTTATTACTATTATTACCAGTTCCTTTACTCTATTTATTTACTATTGTTACCAGCTCCTTTACTCTATTTATTACTATTGTTACCAGTTCCTTTACTATTTTTATTACTATTATTACCAGTTCCTTTACTTTTTTATTACTATTATTACCAGTTCCTTTACTCTATTTATTTAGTATTATTACCAGTTCCTTTACTCTTTTTATTACTATTATTACCAGTTCCTTTACTTTTTTATTACTATTATTACCAGTTCCTTTACTCTATTTATTACTATTATTACCAGTTCCTTTACTTTTTCATTACTATTATTACCATTTCCTTTACTTTTTTTATTACTATTATTACCAGTTCCTTTACTTTTTTATTACTATTATTACCAGTTCCTTTACTTTTTTATTGCTATTATTACCAGTTCCTTTACTCTGTTTATTACTATTATTACCAGTTCCTTTACTCTATTTATTACTATTATTACCAGTTCCTTTACTTTTTATTACTAATATTACCAGTTCCTTTACTCTATTTATTTACTATTATTACCAGTTCCTTTACTTTTTTATTACTATTATTACCAGTTCTTTTACTCTATTTATTACTATTATTACCAGTTTCTTTACTTTTTTATTACTATTATTACCAGTTCCTTTACATTTTTTATTACTATTATTACCAGTTCCTTTACTTTGTTTATTACTGCTATTACCAGTTCCTTTACTTTTTTATTACTATTATTACCAGTTCCTTTACTCTATTTATTTACTATTATTACCAGTTCCTTTACTCTATTTATTTACTATTATTACCAGTTCCTTTACTTTTTTTATTACTATTATTGCCAGTTCCTTTACTCTATTTATTACTATTATTACCAGTTCCTTTACTTTTTTTATTACTATTATTACCAGTTCCTTTACTTTTTTATTACTATTATTACCAGTTCCTTTACTTTTTTATTACTATTATTACCAGTTCCTTTACTCTATTTATTACCATTATTACAAATTGCTTTACTTTTTTATTACTATTATTACCAGTTCCTTTACTTTTTTATTACTATTATTACCAGTTCCTTTACTCTATTTATTTACTATTGTTACCAGTTCCTTTACTCTATTTATTACTATTATTACCAGTTCCTTTACTATTTTTATTACTATTATTACCAGTTCCTTTACTTTTTTATTACTATTATTACCAGTTCCTTTACTCTATTTATTTACTATTATTACTAGTTCCTTTACTCTATGTATTACTATTATTACCAGTTCCCTTACTTTTTTATTACTATTATTACCAGTTCCTTTACTTTTTTTATTACTATTATTACCAGTTCCTTAACTCTATTTATTTACTATTATTACCAGTTCCTTTACTCTATTTATTACTATTATTACCAGTTCCTTTACTTTTTTTATTACTATTATTACCAGTTCCTTTACTTTTTTATTACTATTATTACCAGTTCCTTTACTCTATTAATTACTATTATTACCAGTTCCTTTACTTTTTTATTACTATTATTACCAGTTCCTTTACTTTTTTATTACTATTATTACCAGTTCCTTTACTTTTTTATTACTATTATTACCAGTTCCTTTACTCTATTTATTTACTATTATTACCAGTTCCTTTACTTTTTTATTAATATTATTACCAGTTCCTTTACTCTATTTATTTACTATTATTACCAGTTCCTTTACTTTTTTATTACTATTATTTCCAGTTCCTTTACTCTATTTATTACTATTATTACCAGTTCCTTTACTTTGTTTATTACTGTTATTACCAGTTCCTTTACTTTTTTATTACTATTATTACCAGTTCCTTTACTCTATTTATTTACTATTATTAGCAGTTCCTTTACTTTTTTATTACTGTTATTGCCAGTTCTTTTACTCTATTTATTACTATTATTACCAGTTCCTTTACTTTTTTTATTACTATTATTACCAGCTCCTTTACGTTTTTATTACTATTATTAACAGTTCCTTTACTCTATTTATTACCATTATTACAAGTTCCTTTACTTTTTTTATTACTATTATTACCACTTCCTTTACTTCTTTTATTACTATTATTACCAGTTCCTTTACTTTTTTATTACTGTTATTACCAGTTCCTTTACTCTATTTATTTACTATTGTTACCAGTTCCTTTACTCTATTTATTACTATTGTTACCAGTTCCTTTACTATTTTTATTACTATTATTACCAGTTCCTTTACTTTTTTATTCCTATTATTACCAGTTCCTTTACTCTATTTATTTAGTATTATTACCAGTTCCTTTACTCTTTTTATTACTATTATTACCAGTTCCTTTACTTTTTTATTACTATTATTACCAGTTCCTTTACTTTTTTATTACTATTATTACCAGTTCCTTTACTCTATTTATTACTATTATTACCAGTTCCTTTACTTTTTCATTACTATTATTACCATTTCCTTTACTTTTTTATTACTATTATTACCAGTTCCTTTACTTTTTTATTACTATTATTACCAGTTCCTTTACTTTTTTATTGCTATTATTACCAGTTCCTTTACTCTTTTTATTACTATTATTACCAGTTCCTTTACTCTATTTATTACTATTATTACCAGTTCCTTTACTTTTTATTACTATTATTACCAGTTCCTTTACTCTATTTATTTACTATTATTACCAGTTCCTTTACTTTTTTATTACTATTATTACCAGTTTCTTTACTCTATTTATTACTATTATTACCAGTTTCTTTACTTTTTTTATTACTATTATTACCAGTTCCTTTACATTTTTTATTACTATTATTACCAGTTCCTTTACTTTGTTTATTATTGTTATTACCAGTTCCTTTACTTTTTTATTACTATTATTACCAGTTCCTTTACTCTATTTATTTACTATTATTACCAGTTCCTTTACTTTTTTATTACTGTTATTGCCAGTTCTTTTACTCTATTTATTACTATTATTACCAGTTCCTTTACTTTTTTTATTACTATTATTACCAGCTCCTTTACGTTTTTATTACTATTATTAACAGTTCCTTTACTCTATTTATTACCATTATTACAAGTTCCTTTACTTTTTTATTACTATTATTACCAGTTCCTTTACTTTTTTATTACTATTATTACCAGTTCCTTTACTTTTTATTACTGTTATTACCAGTTCCTTTACTCTATTTATTTACTATTGTTACCAGTTCCTTTACTCTATTTATTACTATTGTTACCAGTTCCTTTACTATTTTTATTACTATTATTACCAGTTCCTTTACTTTTTTATTCCTATTATTACCAGTTCCTTTACTCTATTTATTTAGTATTATTACCAGTTCCTTTACTCTTTTTATTACTATTATTACCAGTTCCTTTACTTTTTTATTACTATTATTACCAGTTCCTTTACTTTTTTATTACTATTATTACCAGTTCCTTTACTCTATTTATTACTATTATTACCAGTTCCTTTACTTTTTCATTACTATTATTACCATTTCCTTTACTTTTTTATTACTATTATTACCAGTTCCTTTACTTTTTTATTACTATTATTACCAGTTCCTTTACTTTTTTATTGCTATTATTACCAGTTCCTTTACTCTTTTTATTACTATTATTACCAGTTCCTTTACTCTATTTATTACTATTATTACCAGTTCCTTTACTTTTTATTACTATTATTACCAGTTCCTTTACTCTATTTATTTACTATTATTTTACCAGTTCCTTTACTTTTTTATTACTATTATTACCAGTTTCTTTACTCTATTTATTACTATTATTACCAGTTTCTTTACTTTTTTTATTACTATTATTACCAGTTCCTTTACATTTTTTATTACTATTATTACCAGTTCCTTTACTTTGTTTATTACTGTTATTACCAGTTCCTTTACTTTTTTATTACTATTATTACCAGTTCCTTTACTCTATTTATTTACTATTATTACCAGTTCCTTTACTCTATTTATTTACTATTATTACCAGTTCCTTTACTTTTTTTATTACTATTATTGCCAGTTCCTTTACTCTATTTATTACTATAATTACCAGTTCCTTTACTTTTTTTATTACTATTATTACCAGTTCCTTTACTTTTTTATTACTATTATTACCAGTTCCTTTACTTTTTTATTACTATTATTACCAGTTCTTTTACTCTATTTATTACCATTATTACAAGTTGCTTTACTTTTTTATTACTATTATTACCAGTTCCTTTACTTTTTTATTACTATTATTACCAGTTCCTTTACTCTATTTATTTACTATTGTTACCAGTTCCTTTACTCTATTTATTACTATTATTACCAGTTCCTTTACTATTTTTATTACTATTATTACCAGTTTCTTTACTTTTTTTATTACTATTATTACCAGTTCCTTTACTCTATTTATTTACTATTATTACCAGTTCCTTTACTCTATTTATTACTATTATTACCAGTTCCTTTACTTTTTTTATTACTATTATTACCAGTTCCTTTACTTTTTTATTACTATTATTACCAGTTCCTTTACTCTATTAATTACTATTATTACCAGTTCCTTTACTTTTTTATTACTATTATTACCAGTTCCTTTACTTTTTTATTACTATTATTACCAGTTCCTTTACTTTTTTTATTACTATTATTACCAGTTCCTTTACTTTTCCATCTTTCACACCAAATACACCATTTTCTACTACTTCATTC
>NC_056742.1:516063086-516118086 GCF_019279795.1 Protopterus annectens | reverse complement strand
GTACTCTTTCCCATAACTTCATGCTGTGACTGATCAATTTAATGCCTCTGTAGTTACTACAGCTCTGCACATCACACTTATTCTTAAAAATCGGTACCAAAACACTTTTTCTCCATTCCTCAGGCATCCTCTCACTTTCAAAGATTTCATTAAACAATCTGGTTAAAAACTCCACTGCCATTTCACCTAAACACCTCCATGCTTCCACAGGTATGTCATCTGGGCCAACAGGAAACTGAAATCCACATAAACAATTGTTAAGCGCTTTCATTCGCTTATCACAGACTTCCTCAGAACAGCTGATTAGCTCTCAATACATTCCTTTTAAAATCTTTTTGGCACCATTCTACAGCCAAAATTTAAAGTGCCAGTGCTTAATTTAATTTATACATAATTTAAAAAAAAAAAACATAATTTGTGTCCTAAAACATACTAAAACCATAATTAAAATACATGCTTTTCAAAACCACTAAATTATAAGCATACAATGCCATACTTCATACCCCATTATTATATCTAACCTAAACATACATAATTTAATAGTGAAATATTACAACTAATAGTAAAACAAATCAAGCCAACATTAGAAAGGGTTTAATAGAAATAAAGTCATTTATACCCGGTTCCTTTGTGGCATCGGTCAACACCTGCCAAATGCTTTCTTTTTTACTTAGTATTACATTAAAATTGCCCCCTCTATTTGATGTAAAAACATGATCTATTATGGCAAAACTGAAACTATGATGTTCCCCTTTCTTCTCTATATGTCTATATAAAGCATTCTTGGTGCTTTCCACTGATTCAGTATGTTTTTAAACTCCCAAAACTTAACTCCTAATATATTAATTTCCTTCTTATGATAATAAATTTCATCAAACTTCTTTATTTCACCAAACTCCTTACCTTTTTCTTTTTTTTAATTTTGAACCCACTTTTTAATAAACTTTCAGTTATTACCACACTTTCATTCATCCATTGCTACAATAACTGGCATATGACAGATGCACCAGTATCTCAATTTCTCATCTGTTTTTCCATAAACATTCGAATAACTTCATTTATTACTAGAACAATAAATATACACACATATATATATATATATATATATATATATATATATATATATGTGTGTGTGTGTGTGTGTGTGTGTGTGTGTGTGTGTGTGTGTGTGTGTGTGTACGTATACATAGAGAGAAAGAGAGGCAGTCCTTCCACAGTGCATTCTCTTGTCTCCTTCCTCCTTCAATCAGGCAGAATGTTTTCTGATAAACCAAATGTTTCAAAAGTCACATCACAGAGTTCCTCAATGCCCACATGTAGTAAGTCTCATTTCTTTTATCCTAAATCCTAAAGCAAAATTGTATTTCCAAAAGATAACTCCTGGGATTCATTAACAATCGTGTAGGCTTCGCTCTAAGCCTACACAATTTAAGTGCGTTAGAATGATGAGCAATAGTGCTAATCAAATATATTGCTCCTAATCAGGTCTACACATTTGGATGTACCTTTTCAGGATCAGCGATATTGTTCACTGCCATGGAAAGGTGCTTGCAATCATGAGCACAGAATGCAAACAAAATGGCTTGCCTTTAGGCAAACCTAATATATGAGCATGTGCTGTAGTGCAGAAATACTGAGGGTAAGTACAGTGAAAGCATTTTGAAGGAGGGGAAATGGAATGGCGGAATTGTACATAAATATATTGGTTTTACTGCAGAAGTAGTTAAGAAGAGAGGGGAAACGGGAAAAATGTACTCGTATAGTGCAGGCAAATGTGGTGAAGTGTCAAAGAAACATTTTTGACATAAATCCTGCTGTACTGATTTAATGATAAAATGCCAATGACAACACTTGAGTTATGCACATAAATAAAAACATACATACTAATAAAGGATGTGAGAGGGATATAAAGCTACAGTCTAACAAAGGGGAGTTAATGTGATATGTATAGTAATAAAATGCTGAGGTGAGATAACAGCAAGGACAGAATATATATTATGGGATGAATGTATAGATTGCAGTTATTGCATATGAGATGTATATATAAGGGATATATTTATGTAAGCCATCCACTCTGCAGTGTTCTTCACCACAGTATGTATACACAAGAACAAACGAACCTGTCAGGTCATGCACATCAGAAATGGACATGTGTCTGCAAATAAATGTTAGTGGCACCCATAGGAAAGGGGTTTATCACCTATAAACATGCAAAAGACAAGCAAGTGTTGCATAATTATGCCTGACTAGCCTGGTCTGCAAGGCCATGGAACGTATCATCATGGAACTTATAAATAAAGACATTGGCGATCTCCAAACTTTGGACTCCACCCAGTTCGAGTTTGTAAAAGGCAGATCATGTCTCCTAAACCTGATAGACCTCTTTGAAGCAGTCACCAAAGCCATAGACAAGGGTAAGGTGGTTCACACAGCCTATCTAGATCTTGCCAAGGCTTTCGACACCATCCCCCACTCTGAAATTATAGATAAACTCACTAAACTACGTATAAATCCCTATGTCACAAGATGGGTTGCCAAATGGCTCACTGACAGAACCCACACTGTGAAAGTAGCAGACTCCAAGTCCGACTTCAGACCAGTGACAAGTGGAGTACCACAGGGATCAGTCCTGGGTCCTCACTGTTTGGTATCTACTTCTCTGAAGTACAGGCTAACAAAAAAGGTCTTTGGCTAATGAAGTTCGCAGATGACTGCAAACTAGGAGCCATAATCAAAACTCCTAACAATGTGGACATCCTACAAAAGGGCCTCACTGAGACAGATGCCTGGTGTCAAAGCCATGGCCTCAAGCTCAATGCCAAAAAGTGCATGTGATCCCCTTTGGTAAAAGCTCTGTACCCATGAACTACAACATAGGCGGTAGTATACTTAACACCAAAAGTGTGATAAGAGACCTTGGGACACAGGTGGACAGTAGTCTCTCCTTTGATAATCACATCGCCACAGTAGTCAGGAAATCCTTCTACGTGGCACACCTCATCACAAAAGGTTTCTCATCCAGAAAAAAAGAGGTCATTGTTCCCCTCTACTCATCACTCATTACTCCCATTATAGAGTACAATGCCCCTTTGGGTATATACCTCACAAGACATCTACAACAACTGGAAAGGCCGCAGAAATACCTCACAAAGAGGATAACCGGCCTCAAACAGATGCCCTACGCAGACCGTCTCAAAAAACTCCAGCTTTACTCCGTCGCATACTGCCTACTCAGAGGTGATCTCTGCTTAATATACAGAGCTATGTCAAACCCAGAGCTGTTGGACATGCTCCACTTAAAGAAATCCCAATCCCTTTGAGCTACACGCTCTAGGGATGTAAACCTTGTCACCACAATAAACAGAACATGCCGGAAGGATAGATTCCTGTCCCAGAGACTTCCCATACTCTGGAATAAACTACCTATCTATATCAAACAAAGCTCCTCATTAGCACTCTTCGAGAAAAATCTTGATGATTGGATGGGAAATAGGAAATTCACCCTGGGGATCACCTCTGTGGCTCTGCTCGACAGTGGCACAGGAAAATAATTTTCTTGGGTGGCAAAAGCCAGGGTACCTTTTTGGCTGGGCTTGTATAGGCCCCAGGGCCGATAGCCTAGTACCTACCTATGAACCTATGTTAAATAGTAATACAATAGCCCTCAACATATGTCAGTAACAAATAACCAGGTCAGATGACATTTCATGATTACAAGTTTTTCATTGTAGTTTACACAGATCTCAGACATCAGTATACCGGGCATGCTCACATGGAATTACAGAAAACAGCAATATGACAGCAGTTCAACAGTACCAACACACAAGAAAGCATTATGACAGTGGATCAGTCACACTTCCGGATGGTCTGGCAGCATGCCATACAGTAACAGAAGTTTTATGGAATCCCTCATCTGCCATGAAGATGTACAGTATGATGAAAAGAACTGCAGCAATAAAGTAACAAACATAATTATTTCAGAAATAAGTACAACTAATCACACAACAAACATTCAAATCATGCTGTTTTCGAACACACGCCAGGACATGCATCAGAGAGATGCATACCAATCATGGACGCCACAGAAATATGCAAATCGGTTGTATCATGAAGAGCACTCTTGAAGAGCTTACAACATTTTCCTATCATAGGGGGTATGGATGCCCTACCCTGTATAGCAATAGCTTGAAAAGGTGGCCCACTGACTGTGCCACAACTAGTGTCCTTATGTAAGCTACAGTTTTCTGACAGACAGATATTATCAGATTCAAACCCCTGCCTAAAATACTAGGCTCTGTACACACCTTTGCAATGAATGCATGTGACACAAAAGATTGCAATGCAAGCTGTCACAGATCGCTTGTAGCACAACATAGCCCAAAAAAAACTTTTCACTGCCAAGCAATTGCAGCCTGTGATTATATATCATTGTTCAACAATAACATGGATATGAGTGACTAGATACAGAGGTATGAGTGTAACATCAAAGCATTCATATAATGTTCCTCTTTTTAGGACTTGAACAGCAAGCTATAGAAGTCTACTGACTAATGACATGTGGATGAAATATAAGTGTCACAGTGGACATCTTGATACAACTGTGACACTCCCCCTATGCTAAGTTATGACATCACAAACAATCTCTTTAAGATAAAAAGGGGTGGGGAGGCCCTTCCCACTGTAGTTGTATACACTGTATCTGATGGGGAGGAATCTCCCACTATAAATGTGCACATTGTAACTGATGGGGAGGTCTCTCCCACTGTAAATGTACACATTGTAACTGATGGGGAGGGCTCTCCCACTGTAAATGTATACATTGTAACTGATGGGGAGGGCTCTCCCACTGGAAATGTACACATTGTAACTGATGGGGAGGGCTCTCCCACTGTAAATGTATACATTGTAACTGATGGGGAGGTCTCTCTCACTGTAAATGTACACATTGTAACTGATGGGGAGGTCTCTCCCACTGTAAATGTATACATTGTAACTGATGGGGAGGTCTCTTCCACTGTAAATGTATACATTGTAACTGATGGGGAGGGCTCTCCCACTGTAAATGTATACATTGTAACTGATGGGGAGGTCTCTCCCACTGCAAATGTATACATTGTAACTGATGGGGAGGTCTCTCCCACTGTAAATGTACACATTGTAACTGATGGGGAGGTCTCTCCCACTGTAAATGTATACATTGTAACTGATGGGGAGGACTCTTCCACTATAAATGTATACATTGTAACTGATGGGGAGGTCTCTCCCACTGTAAATGTATACATTGTAACTGATGGGGAGGGCTCTCCCACTGTAAATGTATACATTGTAACTGATGGGGAGGGTTCTCCCACTGTAAATGTATACATTGTAAGTGATGGGGAGGACTCTCCCACTATAAATGTATACATTGTAACTGATGGGAGAGCTCTCCCACTGTAAATGTATACAGTGTAACTGATGGGGAGGGCTCTCCCACTGTACATGTATACATTGTAACTGATGGGGAGGGCTCTCCCACTGTAAATGTATACATTGTAACCATGGTGGATGCCATTCATGCATTACAATATAAGGCCACACAATGGTTAAAGCCCCTGAATGTGGACTTTGACCACCTGAACATTGGACAACAGAAAATACACAATATTGTACAGGATGAATGTGCAACAGTATAAGTGTCTGTACAGTTTTGTGCACAAAGACGTACTAAGTACTTAATCCAGGAAAAACATTTGAGAAGGCCAACCCACTTAGTTTCTGCTCATCTTTTCCCCTTTCCACTTTACAAACAAACTAACAACAAAAATTCTAAGCTTGTTTCCTGTCTTTCTATTTAGTTTCAGCACTCAAATCTGTTTCTTTGAGCTCAGCACTTGTTCAGAACTAATTTAAGCACTATATAAGTTACAAATTACTACAACACTCACCTTTCCTCACTTGTCTAGAGGAAAACAGTTTTTACTACTTAATAAATAAGCACCTATCCAGGCATGTCTAAGGGTCAGTTCCCGGTGTTTTCTCTTGTCTACCTAATGAATCTGGGTATCTTGGGTAAATGCAGCAATTGCCTCATGTACACAGACAACCCTCTCCTCCTACCACCCAACACTACAACCTGTGAGAGATGCATTTATATAGCCAAACTAGAAGCAAAGTTCTCTTCACCCAAGATTGGACTAGACAGTCAAGAGGAGAAGGTAAACACTTGCACCACACCACACTCATCACATAGTCCCTCACAACCTACACCACCAAAACACACACAAAGAAACACAAAACATACACCTACATTTGTGGAGGCTCTCAATACAAATCTACCCAAGCAACAGGGACCTCCAAAGCAGAAACACAAGCAACCTCCACACCTCAACACAACCCAAATGACACGTAGCCCACAAACTCAGTGTGCCACTCAACCACAGCCGATAAGGCATAACAACCTAACCAACACTTTAGTCATATGTGACTCTATAGTCAGGCACACTGATGTTCCACTCACCTGGCTAAACAAGGAGAAAGTTACTGTCAGCTGCCTGTCGGGTGCCAGGATCCATCACATAATGCACGCACGCATGCAGGTTACTCCACAACAAGTTCAAATATGGCTCTGTCATTGTCCATGTTGGTGTGAATGACCTGAGACGTACCTCCTTGGACTACATGAAAAGGGACATGGAGGAGCTGTCTGATCTTGTAGCCCAGGCAGGTATGACCCTAGCCCTGAGTAGCATCCTGCCATCACCCAGAATGATACCACAGTACAAGGACAAAATGATTGACTTCAACAATTGACTAAGCTTCTGGTGTCATTCTAAGGGGATCCAGTATCTGTCTGCCTGGGATGACATGATCGAAAAACCACGATGCTTTGCCAGGGAAGGCCTGCACCTGTCACCCTTGGGATTCTGGATACTGGCTAAGGCTCTTGCCACCTCTATAGGTTCATAGGTTGATACTAGGCTATCGGCCCTAGGGCCTATACAAGCCTAGCCATAACAATTCCCTGGATATTTCTTCCCACAATATTTACTTTTCTGGACCCCTGTCTAGCAGGGTGACTGACATGATCCCCGGGGTAAATTTCCTATCTCCCATCCAATCATCAAGGTCATGGCTTTGACCTTTTGTGATGAGGTGTGCCATGTAGAAGCCTTTTTTAGGCAAGGTTCAAATGACAAATTCACCACCATAACAGGTACAAGCAAGCAAAATCTGAGGGTAATGGTACTCAATGCTAGAAGTCTAAACCTCAAAATGTACTCACTCAAGGCACTCCTTAAAATGGAGAACAACGACATCTGTGCAGTGACAGAGATGTGGTTCAGTGCTCCAGAGAGTACCCCTGCATTATCAGGCTATAATTCATACCAGAACCTTTGGCCACCTAACCTGGACCGAAACACTAAAGGCAGAGGAGTTTCCATATTCATTAAGGATAGCCACACCTCCAGGCTAGTTGCTCAGCTTAATGCATCCGAGATTATCCAAGTGCAACTAACTCTGGGCAAGACCGCAATCCAAATTGTAGCTTGCTACAGATCCCCCACCATGACCCAGGATTCCCACTCTGCATTTCTTGATACACTGGAAAATATTAGAGTACAACCTAACACCCTAATAATGGGTGATTTCAACTACCCCACCATTAACTGGGAAAACTACTCATGTACCAACTCTTGTGCTCAACGTTTTTTGGAATTCATAAATTCCAACGCCTTGGATCAATTTATCCACACCCCACCAGGGGCAGCAATATCCTAGACCTGGTCATTACCAACATGGGCAACAGGTGTTCCACACCAGAGGTCAATTCCTTGTTGGTCAGATCCGATCACAAGCTAATCCCCCTAGACATCCACATCCCACCCCCACCCCCCATTAGGGAAACCACTGTAAAAAATTTGTGCAAAGCCAACTTCACGCTTCTTAAGACAGAAGTGGCAAACTTCACGACACCCATGCTGACGGACAATAGATGTATGACTGCTGAATCCTACACAAATGCACTTTATAAGCACTTACACGAGTGCATGGATCGTGCAATCCGTAACAGAACCAAGATGTTATCCTACAAAAAAGGAAGCCAATCTGGTGGTCCCCTGCCATAAACAAACTCTACAACAGAAGAAAGAAACTGTTGCAAAAAAGAGTAAAATCCCATGATTGGAGGAACTCCCTGGTCAGCCTCAGTAAGAAGCTGAGATCCCTCATAAAATCCTCCAAAGCTAGTTACAAAAACAAAATCGCCACTGATTCTAAAGACAACCACAGAGCATTCTATAGCTATGTCAAGAATCTCAATGGTAACACTCAGATCTGCTCTGAGTTACAGCACAATGGCACTAAATATACAGAACCAACTGATATTGCCAACATCCTGGCAGATAGGTTCAGTGCTAACTTTACTCCTCTCTCATCCCCTAAAGGGCACATCTCTATACCAGAAGAATGCAACATTCCTGTAATCACAGCTGAACAGGTAAAAAACACACTCTCCAAAGCCAAAAACACAGCATCCATGGGACCTGACAACATCCCAGGCTGCACTCTACATGAACTACAGAACGAACTGGCACCACACCTAAGTACCATGTTCAGCCATAGCCTCACCTCAGGCTTTGTGCCCACTGAATGGTACACAGCAATGGTTGTCCCACTCCACAAATGGGGGAGCCACCACTGATCCTGGGAACTACCGCCCCATTAGCCCGGTGAGCCTGGTCTGTAAGGCTATGGAACATATCATCATGGAACTTATAAGCAATGACATTGGTAATCTCCAAACTCTGGACCCTACCCAGTTTGGGTTTGTAAAAGTTAGATCATGTCTCCTAAACCTGATAGACTTCTTTGAAGTGGTCACCAAAGCCGTAGATGAGGGTAAGGTGGCTCACACAGCGTATCTAGATCTTACCACGGCTTTTGACACCATCCCCCATTTTGGAATTATAGATAAACTCATTAAACTAGGTATAAATCCCTATGCCACAAGATGGGTTGCCAACTGGCTCACTAACAGAACCCACACTGTGAAAGTAGCAGACTCCAAATCCAACTTCAGACCAGTGACAAGTGGAGTACCACAGGATTCAGTCCTGGGTCCTCTCCTGTTTGGTATCTACTCCTCTGAAGTACAGGCTAACACAGAAGGTCTTTGGCTAACAAAGTTTGCACATGACTACAAACTAAGAGCCATTATCAAAACTCCTAACAATGTGGACATCCTACAAAAGGGCCTCACTGAGACAGATGCCTGGTGTCAAAGCCATGGCCTTAAGCTCAATACCAAAAAGTGCATTGTCATCCCTTCTGGTAAAAACTCTGTACCCATTAACTACCACATAGGTTGTAGTCTACTTAATACTGAAAGTGTGATAAGAGACCTTAGGACACAGGTGGACATTAGTCTCTCCTTTGATGATCACATTGCCACAGTAGTCAGGAAATCCTTCTATGTGGCACACCTCGTTACAAAAGGTTTCTCATCTAGGAAAAAAGAGGTCATTGTTGCCCTCTGCTCGTCACTCATTAGACCCATTATAGAGTACAATGCCCCTTTTGGTATGTACCTCACAAGGCATCTTTAACAACTGGAAAGGCTGCAGAAATATCTCACAAAGAGGATTACTGGCCTCAAATGCCCTACGCAGACCATCTAAAAAAACTCCAGCTTTACTCCGTCGCATATCTCCTACTCAGAGGGGATCTCTACCTAACATACAAAGCTATGTCAAACCCAGAGCTGTTGGACATGCTCCACTTAAAGAAATCCCAATCGCTCCAAGCTACACGCTCTAGGGACCTAACCCTTGTTACCACCATAAACAGAACATGCTGGAGGGATAGATTCCTGTCCCAGAGACTTCCCATACTCTGGAACAAGCTACCTATCTATATCAAACAAAGCTCCTCATTAGCTCTCTTAAAGAAAAATCTTGATGATTGGATGGGAGATAAGAAATTCACCCCGGGGATCACTTCTGTGGCTCTGCTCAACAGCGGCACAGGAAAATAATTTTCTTGGGTGGCGAAAGCCAGGGTAGCATTTAGCCTAGTACCTACCTATGAACCTATAAGTAAGTAATAACATATAATAAGCACATGTATTTGTTACTCACACACACTCATTTCTTTGGCGTCAGCTTTGCCCTCCTACCCCCCACACACCCTGGGCAAATGATGATGAGTGTGCCCTGCCCTTTGCACGTGTCTTTGTGGCTTAGGGTTCCATATATGTATCGTGTACACAGTGCATAGCTAATGCTTTCTTACTCAACAGCTTGTGGTTATCAATATGTTTTGCAGAAGAAACATTTTGGTTTTTAGATCCTACTCATTTGTGAATGACTGCTTATAGAATTGTTGAACCTCATTGTATTTCAGGTGGTATTTTAAGTAAAGCACTGACTGGAATCATTAAGTACTTCAGTCTTGATTGTTGTTATAGGTGTTCAAATGAGAGTATAATTGACCTGCTCCATGGTTTATTGACAGTGTCCTTGAAACAGTAGTCAATTGAAATGCTTAATGCACAATATAGGGTAAAATATGTAACAGTATATTACAAACATTGGTCATATAAGATATTACTGACATAAACGTACACCTCAGACAACTGTTCTGCTTAGAGGCAAATACATATTTCCATATGAAAGTACTTTGTTATCATTACAAGTTCCAAGCTTACCTTGTCATTACTGCAGATGGAAATTGTGTCCTTGGGGGTTGTCCTTGTCTGACGCTATCAGAACACAGGCATTATATGGTTATGTAAAGGTTGTGGAGTTTGACAGGCAACAGTTTTCCTCTTTGCATGTGTGTGAGATCCTAGGCTTTGACCTAGGTTGTGAGTGTGTGCTATACTTTGCCTTTAAGCCAGAAGCCAGGCATACTGTGCACACCTCCACCTGCCAGCAGCATCTGCAGCTGGTGCTTCTCCCTTAGACTCATCATTTGTATCTGCTGTGTCTGCTGTAGCTATTGGCCCTGTCTGTGGTCTCTGAAACTGTGGTATTGCCCATTGCTATCCTTCTTGAAGCTGTTTCCTCAGAATTCAATTGTATAACGTGGCACAGATTTTGAGTATTTGTGCACAGGTGCATAGATCATAATGCAGTACACCTTCATATGTGCATAAGCACTAGAACCTTGAATCGAGCAATCCAAACACACATCCTATAATACTCCTAATTTGAACGTGGGATTCATTGTATCATTGGTCAGCAGGGTTGTGCATGTTTCTCATCGGTATCATGCACCAGGGCTCTAGTGCCTAACCTGAATCCACCACTAAATGTACTTGAGGAATGTCACCAGTAGCAAACCTGGTGTACAGCTCACAGGTGTGCTATATGTGTGAGTTGTGGAAACTGCAAGGTTTACCTGCACAGACATTCAGATGATCCCTTGGGCATTACAGACAACTTGACAGTTTATAGAGTGGAAACCTTTTCTGTTGATGTCCTTCCCTATTCACCAGGTAGGGCTTTTATTTTTATGTGTGTGCAATCTATGGCCTCTAGCACTTCAGGGAAGTGTGCTACAGCATAGAATCCCTGCATGGTCCTTGTTCTGTACTGTGGGGTGCATAGGAAACAGATGTAATTCCTTCTGTGTGTTGAAAAACTGATTTAATAGTCTAGAGGCTGATGTATGTGACACCCCTAATATATCCACTGTGTGTCTTTGGAAAGTATCAGTAGCCAATATATACAATACTACACATACTTTTGTTTCCACTGTGATGGGTTCTCCATGATTTTTCTGTGGCATGAGGTGAGGGCGGCAAAGGTTGTATGATATTTCCTCTATTGTTTCATTGTCCGCCCTACTTCACTCAGCAATTTCTGGGTCATGAAGTCCATGATAAGTCAAACAGGGGCTAAACACCCTTTTTCTTCTTGCCCACAGTCTAGCAGCAGCAGGACCTTAATTTAAAGCCTGCTCCACATACAGCATAATCATAGTACAGGTAACCCCTAACATGTTTTTTATTCTAAGTGTAAAAGTGCCTGTATTACAATGAGTTTTGGTTTCCGGGCAAATGGCTACCCTGACCGAACATGATTGTTTTTATAGCTTTCCTAATAGCTCTGCCATGTTGGATTGTTCAATTATCATGTACTTTGGCTCTTTATGCTGTCATTAGCATATTCTGTCATTTCTCTTTTTTTTGCATCTTTACACAACACAGTTATTTAATAAATACCAGATAGTTGCACTTAGTGTCGCTGTTAAGGAATCCGGCCCTACATCTATTTAAACAAAGGTCAGTCTCTGTTTTAATTCTTATTACAGGCTTCTTTGTTCTGAGATGCTCACTTACAGTCTGGTGTTTCATATTTTTTCTGTTGCCACAACTGCTTGCTTTCCCATTCTCACATAATATTTTTTCATGCTCTGTTGTTGCTGTGTGCCTTTAAAACTAGTTACTCTACACCAGTGTTTTCTGCTCATTTATCTCCAAACTCTACTGCTTTTCCTGTTGAAACTGTTATTTCTTCTGCTCCCCTAATGCAATCTACTTCTCACTCCAACTTGGTTCTGCTCCATTTCTGGTTCACTTTGCTCAATCAAATTCTGTAAATCCTGTTTTGGTACTCTGCCTCCTTCTAACCATGTTACAATAATTTACTCAGTTCCAATAATTTCAGTCACCTTTTGATCAGCTTTTTCGAAAACACACACCGCTCCATCTGTCATGACGGTCTCCATTTTGGATTTCTCACAATCAAGTCAGCAGCACTGTCCATTGCCACCTAGTGGAGGTGATGCAAAACAGCAAGATGAAACAGTAGTGGAAGTTTCCCAACACCCTGGCTAAAATTCCCTTAGTCAGTATGAATGCCAACTTGGTCTCTCCTGAAAAGATGCTGCAGGCCTAGTGGGACTAACTAGGTTAACAAAGTGCAAATAATAACATAAAAATAATAAACTCTGGATTGTCAAATGTATATTGTAGATTGTCTGCTGGAGATGTGAGGGCATCCTCGAGGCCAGTTATCTGTAACATTCACAGATGTTAGCCGATATGGTCATGGACAGGCAAGATCCTTCTCCCACAGTAGTAGCACTTACACTGTTACATGTGGTGGAAGAGTCTACAACCAGGACAGGCCATCCCTGTGATGATGGTCACATTGGCACTTTCTCCAGCAGATGGTCACATTTAGTTAGCACACCAATAGGCTAACCAGAGTCAAGGAATAGCCAGTGCAGCTCCTAACAAAGCTACTCCTCTTGTACTGGGTTATGCACAGGAGGGTGACCCCTCTGCCATGTGTGCCTTGAACCTACCCAGTATACAATAGCACAATGCTGGGCCACATGCAGAGGCTATGTCTCTGCAGAGACACTCAGACCACCACTGCCCATAATTCATTCCCCACACTCAGTGTGCTAGGCCCTTTGACACAGTAACTCCACTTAACACTGCATACATTTGTAAATTGATCATAACTGCAGTTCTTCATTTTGTCACATATCACTACTCAAACTCACACACGTTCATGTGAAAGACATGCACTCTCATACTGCGACATGCATTCTCATACTCTGACATGCAGTCTCATACTCCATCTCTCACCAGTGCACGATAATAACTGTGCCTGCCTTATAGCATTCTGACTTGGGATGCCTATATCTGATACACAGAGTGTCCAGCCTATGCATGTGGTGTCACAGGATGGAGTTTTTGTATGCATCATTACTACTTTTCTATATCTACTTAGGTATTGTACAGTTTTGTGATGCAGTTTCCTTACCTACCTGTGCAAATGATAATAACTACAGCCAGGCCTTTGTTTATTTTCTGACTGAGGATGCCTATGTCTAATAAACACAGTAGCCACATATCAAGTTTTCCTTTATTGTGTCAGCCCCTGACATTTTTTCTAGAGTTGTATTTTGCCTAAACATAAGGAAATAGCCTAGGGCATTGCTAATTCATGCACAGTAAGACTCAGCTACATTTCTACATTTCTGAATCACTCCACCATCTCTTTTTCTGTATTAGCATACACTATGGCTCATTTTATGGTCATCGGTTTATATCTCTGTCTTGTTTTACAGCTGGTACATTGTGTTAGAGTGTTTCATGAATTGCACATACCCTGTTCTCCCATTTATAGTGCAGATTTGCTTAGCTGACGTGGAAAGTGTTTATGAATCATGGCTTCTGTGTTTTATCATCTCTGTACTTGTGATAAATCAATTATTGTACAGTTATACATATTATTATGGATAAGATACAAATTTCATTAAGTGCTTATGCAATTGCCTTGTTTTACTTGAGAATAGCTATAAAGCAGACTTTGAGGAAGTACACTCTATATCTGAGCAGACTAGTAATATGGCAAGATATAGGCTAAATTAGGATAAATCCGAACAATTATTTTTATTAGGCACATTTTCTCTGTCTCATATTGATACAGTTCTTACCCTAGACAAATTCTAGTTTCTAGAAGTCCTGAAAACCAAGCAAGCAAGCTTCTACCCTTTTGTTCCAAAGGAGGTTTCTGTCATTCCTGAGCTCACCTTGGGACAACTGCATTACTCTCTGACAAGTGTAGTGCCCCAGCCAAACTCCCTACCTGACACTTTTCCCAGAGTGGGTCATGCCTGTGCCTTATTTGCCTATTAGTAGCAACTTCTTGTTGTGCTTGGAGACAGAAGTTACTAGAAATCACTTATGCAAAACAATATGACACAATGCTATGTTATCTAATGCATATAATTATTAATCAGTTGAAGCCAGAGTAAGTAAATGTAATTAATAGCAAATTCTTTTCACTTAAAATGTGTTTAATAAGGCTACAATTTTATTCTATCCTTTGTTTTATTTCTATGTAAAACTTGCTCACTTTAGTAAACTAAAGCAAATATTTAGAATCTTTTTTTTTTTTTTTTTTTTTTTTTTTTTATGAATGGGTCACCTAATACTCCTTGTGTTATTGTAATTGCCCCAACTAATAGGCTCATAGGTTTGTGTACTAATCTAGCTTCCCTTGCAGGCCATTTTAAGCCTAGCCAGTTTCCATTTTTGTACTCAAAATAACCTATCCCATTTGGTTATAGATTGGCCATACACATCTCTTGGTCAATAATTATATATTAAATACGGTGAGAAGAACTGGGATCATACCGTGGATAATTTGAGGGAACCATGCATGGGATAAATTTAGCTTTCATTTTCAAGAGCTAAACTAAGTATTATAACACAGATCATTTTTTCTTAAACTTGTTTCATTTCAATACCATTCTGATTACATTTTGACACTACAGGAAATATGGAAATCTATGGATTCTACTGAAGAATAATGTTCTTATTCTGGAACGTAACAATCTACACATCATTCATTTACCCCAGCTTAAATTTTTTTCTCTACCACGGTAATGTAATAAAACAACATTATTTTCCAAATGGATAGTGCATTGCTCTGCAGTTTAGAGCTCTTACCTAGTATGAGTGTTACAAAAACAAATATATATTCCACATACATTCAATACATTTATTATATGCTACATGCTGTTGGATACAATTTTGGTCATATATCACCACAATCAATTCTTGAGGTAAAGAAACAAATTTCCATGGTATACAAAACACTTAATTAGCTAGTATATCAAGAATATTTAGAGGTAAATCAACATGGGATACAATATTTCAATAATTGTTTCAGACTTATGCGTGAGTGAACATCTGTATTAATATTACCAAGGTACATATCTCGTATCATAATGCGTTTATTCTTCATAAAATTATTTATTTATTTATTTAGGGTGGCGCAGTGGTACAGCGGTTAACGTTGTCGCCTTACAGCAGAAAAGGATCTCCGGTTTGATTCTCGGCTAGGGTGCCTTCTGTGCAGAGTTTGCATGTTCTCCCTGTGTTCGTGTGGGTTTCCTCTGGGCACTCCAGTTTCCTCCCACATTCTAAAGACATGCAACTGGAGCATTTCTCCCCAGGCCACCGCTGAAAATACGCTCTGTGGGGCCTAGTCTGACTTTACCAGTCAACAAATGTTAAATAAAATATAATAAATAAATTGATGTCATCTATTGCCCACACTCATGCTGATGGTAATAATATAGAAAATTCTTGCTCTGTGCAGGAGCTATCACATGGTTATTGTTGATCCTTTTTATTGGTGGTGGATTTGTAGACAAGTACAATCCATGATAGTAAGAAAAAAATCAATTGACATTAACAGTATTACTAAATGATGTTCTTTTTACACTTCAAATGTTGGTGTATTGTGTGATGATTGCCTTGAAGTGTTGCCGCCTCACAGCAAGAGGTTCTCCGGTTTGATCCTCGGCTGGGGTACCTTCTGTGTGGAGTCTGCATGTCCTCCCTGTGGTCGCGTGGGTTTCCTCTAGGTGCTCCGGTTTCCTCCCACATCCCAAAGACATGTTGTAGGTGGATTGGACACTCTAATTGGCCCTAGGTGTGAGTGTGTGCATGTGTGTGCCTTCTGTGGAAGGTTGGGCGCCGGGCTGGAAACTCAACACCATAAAACTCCATTGCCAATCATGAGCGGACAAGGTGATCCGCTGTGGCTACCCCTAACTGGGAAAAGCCGAAAGAAGAAGAAGATTAACAAATATCTACTTTAAATAAGGAAGCAGTTTTGTTATCACGTATATGAATGAATGAATGAATCAAGTCTACCTTTTTTGGCGGATCTGTTTTTTTTTTTTTTCCTTTACCTTCAAAATGTCATGGCTGCAGTGTGCGACACTCAGATATGTAAAAGCCTGTTTGCAAAGATTTGTATGAGAGAAAAAAAAAGATGCCAAGTTCACAACAGCGAATGCTAGTGTGCTTCGCTGTTGTGAATTCAGCATTTTGAGTAAAGATCGCAGTATAGTGGGGATTGTAATGCAATCTCTGAGTTTGTATATATAAGTAGCAGGGAGTGTGGGGCATCCAGGGGGTCTTGCCCCCCTGCAAAACGTGTGTTGAATGGCACCGGATTTCGAGGTAAGTTTGAAAAATGTCAACAATTCAATTTCGAATTGTTGACATTTTGTTGGTTTGTTATTTTGATTGGTTGCTATCATAAATTTCGACAATGGTTTTCAAGTATGTAATTACTGACACAAAAAAATTGAAATTTTGATAGTAAACCGTATTTTTTTTTTTCAAATTTGTTCCTTTTTATTTCTATCCACAACTTTATTAGACATTACTTGTTTTGTGGATTTGCTTCTACTGGAAATGTTAAATAGTCTTGTAATAAACTAGTTATAATAAAAAATGTGGGTGTAAGAGCAACATGTTTCCAGTCTGTTATGCTGTAAATTTCAATTTATCGCAAAAATAACAAATTAAGAATAAAATGGTAAAGAAGAAGTAAAATAAAATGTGATATTTTATTTTAAATAGTATAGATGAATTGCTGAACTGCTTTGTAACATGCTGCATTTAAATCTTCCTAAGCATTTTAAGCTATTTTTTATTAACTAGATGAAATCAGATGCTGGGTTCTCTTTAGCAGTACTACACCTCCATACCCTTTGATTAAATGCACTGATGCATATGCAGAATTTAGCCTTTATTAAACTGTCAACAATGAAATAAAATAAATGATTGCAGCTTTAGTGGCTTTAGCAATAGAGAATGAATGAATTGCAACAAAAATGTAGGTCCGTATTTTGGAGAAAAATGCCCTTCATACCTTTCAACCTCTTAGAGCAAATCATCTGGACAAAGACTAAAATGATGGGGTGACAAATAGGGACAGATTTTAAATATTGCTCTTACAAATTTAGAAAATGGATAGAATAATAGGTTTTGCATTAGCATGAATTTTCTGAAGGATGTGGAGTCTTAAACTTAAATGTTTGTCATTGTTTAATGACTTCAATCCTCAGCTATTTGCCAGACAGGAACAGATTTTAGGAGGAGCACACCAAAAATACGAGGCAAAAATTTGGACATTCTGCAAAAATATGTACAGTTGAGAGGTATGATGGCCTTAGGTCCAGTTCTGCTGCATCAAAAAATCTGTTTACAAACTGATCATTGATATTTGAACATGCAAAGAAAAGAAAGATCAAAACACTCATATAAAGGAAGGATTACAGATGGTGTTAAGGTTCACCATGGCTTCACACAAGTGGGCAACCTAAGTATGTTCTTCAAAAGCCACACCATTTATTTCTTGGTCTAAAAGAGCAGATGCAGTGCTGTGAGATCTGGAACTCTTGTTCTGTATTATTACTATGCTGTTCATATTTTAGTTATGACTGCATCATTTGATGCATACCACGTGACATATGTGAACCAATGAAAAGCCATATTTAAATCTGAGTAATAAGCAAATGCTCATAGATTCATAGGTTCAGTTACTAGGCTAATGGCCCTAGAGTCTTTAGAAGCCTAGCTATATTAATCCCGAGTTGCCCCAGTTGTCAGTGGTTAGGTGAGTGAAGTTCAAGTGAAGTTAGAGGAAGTAAGGGTCTACGGTAGTTAATAACAACTTCCTCTGTCCAGGATAGACATGGTCACCCATCCATTGATCTAGGATGCATTTGAAGATGGTCAGGGAGGTGCTATGCTTCACAAGTACTAGAAGCTTGTTCCAGAGATGTGGCAGTATGTAGGAGATGTACCTATCTCACCAGCATGATCAGTCATGACAGAGCCTAAGTTAAGATCCTTGGAATGAGTGACCCTCATGCAGTTTGATTTACAAATGTGTAGCATTTCCATTAGGGCTTGGTCAGAGACTATCCTGTAAGCCAGGTACAGTTCATCCCTTAGCAACCTATAGGAGACAGAATACACTGACAGAGCTTTCAGTCTTTCTGCGTAAGACTTGCTTTGTGTACCCTATAATTTCTTGTTGAGAAACTTTTGCCATCTCTCCAATTGTTGCAGGTGGCTGGTAAAGTACATGCAAGTGGAGTACTGAATTATTGATCTGTTGAAGACTGAGTAGAATGGAATTATAACATCCTTAGATCTAGATGTGATGCCTTTACCTATAAGATCTCCCACATAGAATTATTTCCAAACAACTGTGGCTATGTGGGGGTCACAGATCAGGTTGCTATCAACCTGAGTACCCATATCATGTACCACTGGGTCTACACTTTGGGGGGTGTTGTTTATAATGTAATTAGCAATGATGTCAGCTTTCCCAAAGTGCACAATAATGCATTTTTTTGCATTTAGTTTTTAACCCATTGCTTTGACACCAATCATTTGTCTGTGTTAACCCTGTCTGCAGTAGACTAATGTCATTATGAGACTCAGTGATGGCTCTCAATTTGTAATCTTCAGCAAACTTGGTCAGTTACAGGCTGTCCAATTTTGCCTGGACTTCTGAGAAATAAATTCTGAACAGTAAGGGGCCCAGCATTGATGATTGGTCTTTTGCTAGTGGCAAAGTCACCCACTTTGACAGGATGTGTCCTGTTGATGAGCCAGTTGGCTACCCATCTGTTAATATGGGGGTTAATTCCCAAATGGGAGAGTTTCTTTATAATACCTGAGTGAAGGATTGTGTCAAATATCTTGGCTATGTCAAGATAGGTGGTAAGCACTGTTTTTCTCTTGTCCAGGGTGTTGGTGAGTCGACCATGTTTAACAGCCATGATCTACATTTAATTAATCTGAACTGGGTTGGGTCAAGAGTTTGTAGATTACCTATGTCTTTGTTAATAAGGTTCATAATGATTCTTTCCATGGCATTGCAGAAGATTATGAGCCAATAATTCCTAGGGGGTTGATGGCCCCACTTTGTGCAGAGGGACTACTGTTGCTGTCCTCCATTCCACAGGAACATAGCCAGTTCGCAGGCTGTGGTTAAACAGGGATCCAAGTGGGTCTGCTAGGTCATGTTTTAAGTTGTTTAAAAGGCAACCCCGGATGTTGTCTGTTCCCACTGATGCTGTATTTTTGGCCTTGCAGAGGGCCAAGATGACCTGCTCTCTTGAGATAATAGGCTGATGAATGGTGGCAGGTGCACTTTGGAGGATGACGGGAGGGGATGGAGGGGGTGAAGTTTACTCTAAATCTGTTAGTAAGCAGGTTGGCTATTACCCCTGGTTGAGTATAGGTGGTGCTATCAACAACCAATTCGGCACATAGCTGAGTATTCCCTTTTAGATTTTGGATGTAGTTAAAGAATGCTTTGTGATTATCCCTAGCTAGGGAGGCTATTTTGCTTCATAATTAGCTTTGAAGGACTTGACAAGATCGCTAATTTGTTTGTTTAAGTTAGGTTGGCATTTCTTCCTCTGCTGAACTAGTTCTCTCTTGTTCTTGGACATTCGTTTCTTTCTCTTGTTGTATAGGCTGTTTATATTAGGGGGTTCACCAGGGTGGCTTTTTTTCGACAAGAGCTGGTTTTAATCCGATCAGGTACAGCTTACTCTACACACCTGCTTAAGTGGTTATACAAGGTATTGGTGTGCACCACTGCATAGCAGTCTGTGTTATCTGTGTTCGAGGGGATGTTGAATCTTCTTATACCACCATGTAGTAGGAGGTAGTTTGTCTTTGAAAAATTCTTAAGCATTTTTGAGCTTGATGTGGTATCTGGTCTTATAATTACACTAAATTAAACTGATTTATAGTCCAATCTTACCAGGGGGAACATCAAACGGTGGAAGGGGGGGTGCAATGCTTTCCCCTGTTGGTAAATACTATGTACAAGACATTTGACCCTCTTGTGGATGTGCTGACTAGCTGTTCTAAAGCATTTGCATTGACAAAGTCCACGAACCTCTGAGCCAGCATGTTTGTGGCCATGTATGTTTCCCAGTCGATGGTGGGATAATTAAAATCACCCAAGAGTAAGGTGTTGGGCTGTATGGCAAGTGACTCCAGTAAGTCCAGGTATGCGATATGCTTTTCCTTTTTCATGGTGGAGAACTTATTGCTAGCTATACTATGGCGGGGGCTTTGCCTATAGTTAATTGGACATGGAGTTGCTCAAGAGAGTCATTTGTCTGACCAGTCTCGAGGTGCACTTTTCCTTAATGAAGATGGATATACCTCCTTCTTTGGTTCTTTCACACTCAGTTTGTGGTCTGAATGTGTGGACAGCATTGTATCTATCCCTCCAGTATGGCTGGGGTGCTTTCCATGCTTTTGAACCATGTCTCAGTGACTGCACAGATGTCAACATCTTCCAACGTGAGGAGTGCTTGCAGGGAGTGCAGTTTCTTGTTTAGACTCCTAGCATTAAGCAGCAGTACCCTGAGTTTCTCTAGGGAGGATTCTGTTATGCTGGGAGTTGGTTATTTTGACACTGGCTAAAAAAGGCTAATGCCTCTTTGCTTTTATCCAAAAGCCTAGACGAGACAGGTGTATCCCTCTCTGGCAAAGCAGCATGGCCTGTCAACCCTGTCTCCCCAGGCTGACAGATATTAGATCCCCTTGGACTGACACCAGAAGTTGAGCCAATTGTTAAAGTACATGTTTTAATATTTGTAATTCTGGCTTTGTTTGTCATTTCACTTCATTTGAGTGATATTTTTGATGTAAACCATTTAGCAAACATGCACTATAAAAAACTTGAACTTAAATTGTGATGGGTATGGAACATGGAGTCCTGAGTTTTCTCTTGTCAGTGTAGTTATCTGAAAAATAATTTATTGCACATTATGTTACAGCATTTAGGAGTTATCCTGTGTCAATACATGGCATACGTCAGAGATTTTGTTATTGTCTAATGTTACATTTCAACTTTGGAATATTTATGCATGTCCCATTCAATAAAAAAAAAAACATTTTCATGATAGCCATCATGTTAAATAATGAACAGAAGGGCTTTACAGAAAAGTAAGGCAATTGCCAGATACATTTGCACTCTGTAAGTCTGGCAGATATATTCATTTTCTCACTCAGTTTCACATACTTGCTTTATCTTATTCAAAGTCATCAAACGAGAACGAGAACAGGTGCTTTTTTTGACAAACAGTACCTTGCATGGCAGAGAACTAAACCTGGAAGGAAGTCAGTCCATAACAGGTAACACATATACACTGGTGTATGCATCTGGATGTACTTTCTCTGTTTATAAGGATTAGACTGGCGTTTAGTACAAAGGACCAAAGTGTCAAGCTGTTAAGAACCTGCTTTGTGTACCCAGGGTCAAAGGTTTGATTCTTTCTACATTTGTTTGTGTGCTGTGTGACTCTTAGTAAGTCAATTAACCAGACAGTGCTCCCAGGTGACACCTGAAAATGAGAAACTGTGCCCAGTGTACTTACCAATCAACCAATAGATAACTATATATAAATATCTATCTATCTATAAGTATATATATATATATATATATATATATATATATATATATATATGTATATATATATATATATATATATGGATCTAGGGCTATTGCTCAAAATCACGTTTACTTGAAAGGTAAACAGCCCAGCACACATTTCTACTGAAAATTCACTTTCGCGAAAGAGAAACAAACAAAAAAAATAAAACATAAAAAACAAAAAAATAAAATAACAGTCATCACGTTTATGCAGGAGGCAAACCACCCTGCACCCTACACCCCCCTACTTTTATATTCTTACTCCAACATCGCACTACAGTGGGGAAAAGGGAATATTCCCTTATCCCCACTGTACCACAATCGCTCAGTTGCCGTTTTTTTATTTTTATGTTTTTTTTTAACTTCTCTTTCGCAAAAGTGCATTTTCTGTAGAAATGCACTTTCACGAAAGTGTGCTAGGCCGTTTACCTTTTGGGTAAGGGTAAACGTGATTTCGAGCAATAGTATGGGATCCATGTATCTATATATATATATATATATATATATATATATATATATATATATATATATATATATATGTATGGATCTAGGACTCTCCACTGAACACACATTTCACCAAAATGTAAACCACCGAACACATATTCGCGAAAGTGCATTTATCAAAAATGCACTTTTGCAAAAAAAAAACAAAACAAAAATAAAACAAAATATTAAAAAATAAAAAAAACTACTCATGTTTACGCAAGGGGGCAAGCCCACCTGCACCCCCCACTTTAATATTCCCACTCCGAGATCGCACTAAAGGGAATATTCCCTTATCCCCACTATACTGTGATCTAAGCAACAGTTTGTTTAGTTGTACAATCTACACCACATGCTGATGTTCAACTAAACCTACCTGCAAACAACTGTTTGCTTAACTACCTTCTGACAAAAGTTAATTTTCGATAAAATGCACTTTCGCAAATTTGAACTCGCCCATTTACATTTTGGTGAAACATGTGTTTGATGGAGAGTCCTAGATCTATATATCTGCTCCCCTGCAGTAATATCTTACTGTATTTGTTTGTTTTTTTTTTACAATTTTAAAAGATCGATCTTCTGAAATATCGATCATATGGTTTCGACCATATGGTTTTGACCATATGGTCTTCGATATTTCAGCTGTTCGATCTTTTCAAGTGTAACTATATATATATATATATATATGTGTGTTTGTGTGTGTGTGTGTGTGTATGAGTCTACTTCAGATAATTGAACTTTTAAAACTTTAAATTTCATATGGCTGAGACCACATGATCAAAGTTTCAAAACTTCGAACACCTGAAATACAAATGAAATCCCCTTCACCCCCTGCTATTTAAATATACCAACTCCAAGATCTCGCTACAGTGAAGAAAAGGGGAAATTTCCCATTCCGCTCTGCACGGAGATTTCCATTCAGAATGTTCGAAGTTTTAAAACTTCTTTCATATGGTCTCGGCCATATGAAAGTCAGAGTTTTAAAACTTTTGTTTTTGTGTGTGTGTGTATAGATAGATGGATGGATAGCTGAAGATACAGATAGATAGATATACATGTACAAATAAATAGCTTATACTTTACTGCATTTCTGATGTTAATAATAAGCATGAATATTTTTCACATCATTGATTATCAGCAAGTCTCTGATGTTTTACAAAAAACCTTTTTGTAAGCTGGAAATAGTGGTGTTTCAGTGGCTTACTAAGATGTCAGTATTTCTGTAGTGTGATTCAGGAAGGCCAAGTATAATTAGTAGTGAGCTATTATGTAATATATTTTGCTGACTGCATCAAGTATGTCTGTTTCATATACATGTTTGGTGGTTGTAGCCTGTGTGTGGTCTGCAGATAATTTTAGAAATGTAAAGGCCAGGTGGCTCATGCTTGCTTAATAATTTTACCCTGGCCACCAGAAAGTATTTCTAGGTTGGTATGGATATCTACAAAAATGCTTGCCTGTTTTATTCTAGCCATAGATCAAAAACATAAAAGTTTCTGATCTGACCAACAGTTTTTTTTCCTTGGAGATCATGGTACATAAAATGCTACTTAACCTCTTATTAACCTCTCTTCTTGTAATAGAATCTGCAAATGTCTACCTAATAATTACTATTTCAAAGAAACCTTAATTATTATTTATCTTGCCTCAGCTTCTGACTTTTATATAGGCATACAAATGTCCTAATATGGTAACAGAATGCATCTCAGAAATTAAAAATGTCAGTGAAGAGAAATCTCTGTGTAGTACCATTTGTTTGCATGCACTTTGCAGTGAAATGGGTATCCATCCTAGATATACTTGTCCTGTAATTTAACGAATACATCTTTTGCAAAGGCAATAAAGACTGAACAACAACACAACAGGTGCATTGCTTTAATCCACATAAGGGAGAGCATATCTATGTTTTTTATGTGGCATAATGCATGCGATCATTTCACTCTGATAATGTTACCTGTGTGCCTCTTAGTATGGTCATCTTACTAATAATAACATCCTTGTGTGTGCATGCTGCAGAATAAAACAGATATTTGCAAAAAAAAAAATGAGGAAATATAACTTGCAGGATCCACAGCTAGTAGACTACATCAATACAGATTGGAATCTATGCACTCACACTGCTTCAGTGGCATATCTGGATAATTATTTGTCTAAATTTGCCTGGATAATGCTTGGGTACACATCCCTTGCCATACAGTCTGTATAGCATTGTGGTCTATATTTGGACACTGCTGAAATAATAATGATGTCATTTAAAACAGAAACATATCACACACAAACAAGAATTGTCTTGTAAACTGCAGACGTCATTTTTGTGGCCATCCTTATTGTGACAGCATAGAGCACTGTCAGAGGTCAGTGATGACTGTAGAGAAATGATGCTTTTCATCCTATGGCAAAAACCTCAAAGAATAATTACGCCATCGGCCATCTGACTTAACTTGCTACCGGCACGCAACAGTTAACATTCAAGACAAGTATGGGTCTATATCACTTTGTCATATCACTAATGAACAAACACCTATTAATTGAACCTTTTTTTATCGAAGCCTCCAATCATCGAACATCAATGTTTGATGTTCTGCATCTAGCCACCTGGTTGGAGTGCCAGCACAAGGAATGTCTTTTTTGTTTTGTTCTTCAATGGAAGATCTGGGAATGGATGTGACTCTGTAATAAGCCAATCACTACTTTTTTTTTTTTTTTTTTTGCTTGTCACTTGAAGAGCTGAGACAGTGAGGTACAGGTTCATAGTAGGGGCACAGGGTGCTGGTTAAACCAGCTATGCTTCTAGGTCTCAGTACAAGGTTGAGACTTGGAATAATTTAAATAAGCTTGTCACCTGTATTACTGGCATCCCACACATGGGTGGACATCACCAGCACAGTGACCTAAAATGCTGGAAAAATGTGCCTCCTTAGCCAAAGGGAGGAGTATTAAAGGACCCATTCACCATCTCTGTACTGTAAGTACATATCCCCTTAGCCACACAGTACACTACCAAGACATGAGGCCTGTTGGGCTGTTTTTTCATCTCCTTCAACTTTCTGGTCTAAAATCCCGTGTTTGAGTTTTCCCATTTTCTGTAACTAGTCTAGTCCAGATACAGATTTGCTGTATCCAGGACTGTATGTAAGCTTCTGAGCCCCCCAAGGATTTCTGTGTTGGAGGGAAGCTTTCTAGCTTATCAGTGCAAGTAGTAAGCACTAGGTAGCCTATCTACCACAAAGGGAGTGTTTTTTTGCCCGGAATTTGTAGTTTATTGGCCGTTTGGGCAGATTTTCCATCTCTTTCAAGTTTCTGGTTTAAAAAGCCCACGTTTCCACTTGTTTCCCACCTTTCCTATAACTATTCTAGTCCAGATGCAGATTTGCTGTATCAAGGACTGTTTGTAAGCTTCTGAGAGGTGCCAAAGTCTGCTCTTCAATTTTTCCCTTAGATCTGCTAGTTCTCTCCTCTCCTGCACTTTTACTAGTTTATTAGTCTAGCACTTTACCATACCAGACTTCTTGTAGCAATTATTGTAGCACACAAAAGTGCTACAAGTACTAAACCGTCTACAAGGAAACAGCTCCATTACTTATTATTAATGCCCACCCCCCCCAGGCATGTCTAAAGGTCAGTTCCCTGCATTTTCAACTATTAACCTGGTGAACTTGGGCATCCTGAGGCAATGTAGCAACTGCCTCATGTACATCGACGACCCTTTCCTCTTACTTCACAATATTCAGACTTGCGAGAGATGCACTTATATATCCAAATTGGAAGCTACGCACTCTCCAGCCAAGACCAGAATAGCTGGTCAAAAGGAGAAGGTCATCACTTGCAACACACCACATGGAATACATAGCCCTCCAGAACACACACCAGCACTGCCTTCACATAAAAGCACAAACCATGCACCCACCTTCATGGATGCTGTCAATAAAAATCTACCCAAACAGCAGAGACCTCCAAGTCAGAAACACACTTGACCACAACAACACAATACTATTCATGAGACACATAACTCTCATAAACAGTGTGCCACTCAAGCAAAGCCCCTAAGGCAAAACAGCATGCCCATTACACTAGTCATAGGTGACTCAATAGTGAGGGACACTAATGTCCCACTCACTAGGATGAATAAGGAGAAAGTACCAGTCAGCTGCGTGTCAGGCACCAGGATTTGCCACATAACGCTCGCAATCAGGTCCCTCAACAAAAGGTGCAGATATGACTTTGTCATTGTACATGTGGGTGTGAATGACCTGAGATGTACCTCCCTGGACTACATGAAAAGAGACATGGAAGAGCTCTTGGATTATGTAGCCTGGGTGGGTATGACCCTAGCCCTGAGCAGCATCCTATCATCACCCAGAATTATACCATAGTGCAAGCAGAAACTAATTGATTTCAACAATTTGCTAAGTTTCTGGTATCATTCTAAGAGGATCAAGTATGTGTCTGCCTGGGATAACATGACTGACAGACCTCAATGCTTTGCCAAAGATAGCCTGTCACCCCTAGGCTTCTGGATACTGGCCAAGGCTTTTGCCACCCCTATAGTGTCTTTTTTTAGGCAGTGTTCCAAAGAACAAATTACCACTGTAAAAGCTACAAACAAATGCAATCTGAAGGTCATGCTGTTCAATGCTAAAAGTCTAAATCTAAAAATGCATTTGCTCAAAGAACTCCTTAAAATGGATAACATCAACATTTGTGTTGTACCAGATAACTGGTTCAAGGCAGCAGAAAGCACCCCTGGACTACTAGGCTATAACTCATTTCACACCTTTCGGCCCCAGAACTTGGACCAAAGCTCCAAAGGCGGAGGTGTTTCCATATTCATAAAGGATGCGCACACCTTCAGGCTGGTAGCTCAACATAATGCATCAGAGATACTTTGGGTAAGACAGCTATTCAGGCTGTAGCCTGTTATAGGTACCCGACCCTGTCCCAAAACTCACACTCCATGATCCTAAGCACCCTGAAGCATATTAGGGTCCAACCTAACACTCTCATACTGAGTAACTTCAACTACCCCTCCATTAACTGGGAACACTACTCATGTACCAATACACTTGCCCAATGTTGCCTGGAATTCATTAATTCCAATGCCATGGACCAGCTCATTCTTACCCCCACTAGAGGTAGCAACATCCTTGACCTGGTCATTACTAACATGAGCGATCGTTGCTCTACACCAGTAGTCAAATCCTCCCTGGTTAGATCAGACCACAAACTAATCACCTTGGAAATCCACATCTCTACCACCCCCCTTGCAAAGAAAACCACCATGAAAAACTTCTCCAAAGTTAACTTTGCACTCCTAAAAACAGAGGTGGCTAACTTCATGGCACCCATGCAAATGAGGAATAGTTGCATGGCCGCCGAATCATACACAAATGCACTGTACGAGCACGTACACCAATGCATGGATCTCACCATACCCAATAGAACCAAGACACTCTCCTCCAAAAAAAGGAAGCCAATCTGGTGGTCCTCTGCCATAAACAAACTCTACAACAGGAGGAGGAAACTGATGCTGAATAAGGTGAAGTCCCAAGACTGGAAAAACTCCCTTATCAGCCTCAACAAAAAGTTGAGATCCCTAATCAAATCCTCTAAAGCTAGCTATGAAAACAGAATTGCAGCAGATAGTAAAGACAACCACAAGGCCTTCTATAGTTATGTAAAGAGTCTCTATGGCAATACCCAGATTTGCTCTGAGATACCGCACAATGGTACCTTCTATACTGAGTCAACAGATATTGCCAATACACTGGCCGACAGATTCAGTAGCAACCAGATTCAGTGTCAACTATACCTTTGTCCCTCCTCCAAAGGGCCAATCACAATGCCAGTAGATTGCCAGGCAACCAGTATTACTGCTACACAGGTTAAAACAGCACTGCCCAAGGCCAAGAATACAGCTTCTATGGGACCTGACAATATAACTGGCTGTATTTTACATGAACTACAGAGTGAACTGGCACTTCTCCTGTGTGCCCTTTTCAAACACAGCCTCACCTCAGGCTTTGCCCCTACCAAATGGTGCACTGATACAGTCATCCCTCTCCACAAAGGAGGAGCGACTACAGATCCTGGGAACTATCAACCCATTAGCCCGACAAGTCAGATATGCAAAGCTATGGAACACATCATCATGGATCTAATAAACAAGGATATAGAGAATCTTCAAACTCTGGGTCCCACACAGTTTGGTTTTGTGAAAGGTAGATCATGCCTGCTCAACTTGGTTGACTTCTTTAAGTCAGTCACCAGAGCTGTGGATAAAGGCATGGTGGTTCATACAGCCTACCTTGATCTGGCCAAGGCCTTTGATATCATTCCCCACTCAGGAATCATAGAAAAACATGCTAAGCTAGGCATCAACCCTTATATCACTAGGTGGGTTGCAAACTGGCTCACAGATAGACCCCACAGTGTGAAAGTAGCTGACTCCAAGTCAGACTGCCGACCAGTCACGAGTGGAGTCCCACAGGGATTGGTCCTGGGTCCAATCCTGTTTGGTATCTACTTCTCTGAAGTCCAGGCCATCATGAAGAGACTCTGGCTGACAAAGTTTGCAGATGATTGCAAGTTGGGAGCCATTATTAACTCCCCAAGTGATGATGACATCCTACAGAAAGGCCTCACTGAGACCAACGACTGGTGTCAGAACCATGACCTTAAGTTTAATGCCAAAAATGTGTTGTCATCGCCTTTGGGAAAAACCCAGTTCCCATGAATTACCACATCGATGGTAGTCCACTGAACACAGAAGTTGTTACAAGAGATCTGGGAACACAGGTTGACAGCAACCTCTCTTTTGACCACCACATTGCCGGTGTTGTCAGAAAGTCCGTCTATGTGGCACATCTCATTACTAAGGGTTTTGCATCAAGGAAGAAAGAGGTCATTGTCTCCCTGTACTCTTCCCTCATTAGGCCAGTCATTGAGTACAATGCCCTATTTGGCATGTACCTCACTAGACACCTGCAACAACTGGAGAGACCATAAAAGTACCTCACAAAGGGGATCCTAGGCCTTAAACACTTGTTCTATATGGACAGACGCAAAAAATTCCAACAGTTCTCTGTCTCTTATTGCCTACTTACAGGCGCTCTCTGCTTGACGTACAAAGCCATGTCTGACCCAGCTCTGTTAGAAATGCTACAGCTAAAGACATCCCAATCCGTCTGCACCACATGTTCCAGGGACGTCAACCTCATTACCACAATTAACAGAATGTGCTGGAGGGACATGTTCATAACCCAGAGACTGCCCATGCTATGGAATAGACTTTCCGTACATGTCAAACAGAGCACCTCACAGGCCCTGTTCAAGAGAAATCTTGATGAGTGGATGGGAAATAAAAAATTCACCCAGGGGATCACTCTAGGGGCTCTACTCTAAAGAGGCACTGGGAACTAAGGTCGAGTGGCACAATGCCAGGGTAATCCTATGGGCTAGGCTTGTAAAGGCTCCAGAGCCATTTGCCTAGTACACACCTATGAACCTATGATAAGGCACACAAATCTTCATTACTGTGTTTTTCTTACTTGTAGCCACTGCAAAGATTGAAGGAAACCAGAAGACACAGCAAGAGATTGCAATGCCTCAGAGAGGCATGGGCTAAGTATGGATTCAGGTATAGTAAGGTCAGAATAGCACTGATTTTACCCATAGGTTATTACATTCCTGGACATCAGACCACAAGTGGTTATCAGACCACTACATCAGCATGGATAGCCTGCATTTGGAAGTTCTGCTGACCTGTATGATCAGCGTATGTAGCTTTGTCTAGTTAACTGTTTGATAAAGTCAGATTGATGTGGGTTCAATCCCAGGCAACAGAAAAATATCTGATATGGATTTTAAAATTCATTGTTTATAATCGTAGTCATACCTTAGAATAACATGTATTCAGACATACTATGTTGTTAATTAACTGTTATCCATAAACCACTTGCAAAACAAATACAGTTTTTGTACAATGTTGTTAATTGTGAGAGCAAGGGATACCAGAACATTAGTATAATAATAATTTATGGCCTCACACATTTATATCTGTATGTAAATAAATGGAGTATGTAATGCCTGTGACATTATCACTGCAGAATATTTATGAATTTTTTTCTTGTTTCTCTCCCCTACCCTTTTTCTTGCTGTATTTTTTCTTTCACTGCATTCCAACATTCATTCCTGCTTCATTATGATCACCAGCGCAGACAACAGGGACAACCATCACTTCTGTGTCTCAAGCTGCCAGGACTGCCTGCATAACACCTGCATTACCTGCACCACCTTCATCAGGTAGCTCTTCCCTACAGTCTGTTGCAGAGGTACCCACTATGAGTAGCACACTGGAGATGATGATTATCTCACTCAACAGGAGCTGGCAGGGCTGGTGGAGGAGATTAAAGGGAGGGGTCTTACTACACATGTCAGCTGCATGGAGAGAATCCTGCAGCAGATTGCAAAAGACTGCACCATCTGGCCCTGCCCCAGGTAAGAGTGACAGGAAATAGTGCTAACAGTTCTGAAGGTTAGGACTATATTCCCATTGTGTTCATGTTAGTTGGGGATGTCCTTCTGAAATCCCATATCTAACCCCAGTCATGGTGATCCTTCACTTTTGTGTCCATAAGCATCCCCATCTGTCTTGTATTTCCTGTATGTCTGCACCTGCTACCTAACCTTACACCTGTTATTCTTAAATACCTTTACCACGGCTCCTTTCTCAGCACCTCTCTTTAAAAAAGAAAAAAGGGAGGGGGATTGTCCTACAAATATATATTTATATATACATATAAATATATATATATATATATATATATATATATATATATATATATATAGATAGATAGATATATAGATAGATATATATATATGTGTGTATACATATTTTGTATATATATATATATATATATATATATATATATATATATATATATATATATATATATAGATCTTGGACTTTTGATGGAAAGATCAAAAGTCCAAATCCTAACTGAAAGCACTTTCACCGAAAAAACACGGTAAAGTATGTTTAAAAAAAAAACAAAAGAACATTAAACGTACTTCTATGCAGATGGGCAAGCCCCCATGCACCCCCCACACCCCCTTACTTTAATATTCTCACTCCAAGGTCACACTACAGTGAGGAAAAGGGAATTTTCCCTTATCTGCACCATAGTACAACCGGCACAACGAGCATACTTATCCGAAAGTGCTGCTTCAGTGAACACCACTTTCAGTTAAGTATGCTCTGTGATTTCTGCTTTGGTGGAAAGTGCATTCGGGAATCTGTACGGATCCCATATATATATATATATATATATATATATATATATATATATATATATATATATATATATATATATATATGTGTGTGTGTGTGTATTATATATATATATATATATATATATATATATATATATATATATATATATATATATAAATATATGATTTGGTCACATTGGTTACACAACTTTAATAAGTTGTTGTCCACATTTACCAAATTCTTTGTACATACACAATCTTAGCTTGTGAAGAACTAAATAGATTTTGTCCTCTCCCACCACCGACCTGTTCCTTAATTACTCATCCAGTGTCCTGCCCTCTAGTTGCTCCCTGTTTTCACCTCTGTCCTATCAACCCCATTTCACACCTTTAATCTGCTCAGAACTAGATTCACATACCACACACATGGCCACGAGTGGCTGATAAACATAAATCTCTATTTCTGTCCTCATTATTTGTATGGTGTTTGTCATCAAGCAACAACATCTACTGCTGGTTGTCTTCTTATGGCAAAATCTCACAATGTAATTACACGTGTGCTAATACTTTGTCATCGGTCACACAAATGCGCTTCACAGTATTACACTTTATTAAGAGACTCTGACTGAAGAAAATACTATCAGCGTTCTCTTGTATATGGTTATTGGCACAATGTATGCCTGATATGAGTAGTCCATTTCAATGTATTCATTGCATTGATATGTGCATCTGAGGGTATCACAGTGTGCGCCATTGAACTGGTGCAATGACACACATATTTGCAAACTGTCATTGGTAAGTGTAGTAGTACTAGCTGTTGCATGTATGCCTTGTTATTATCCTACACATTGTATGCCCTTAACAGCAAGTTTTTAATAATGCTCACACAACCAGAAAACTTAATGGCAATAATGCAGAATGCAGTGATCTGGATGATAACAATTAGGAACGCATGGGTATGACTCCATTTTGTAACCACTCTACTGTCACCCAGTACTATCTATTCAATCCCTCTGACATCAACTTTGTGATTGCTATCCTGTAGACTTCCTTTCAACTGTGACATGTCTGTCACATGCCAGTGCAAGTCTCCTTGTGACATCACCTGTGACATTGTTGCTGTAGAAGATATCATGTGACATGTCAGTCACATGACAGTGCAAGTCCCCTTGTAACATCACCTGTGAGATCGTTGCTGTAGAAGATATCAGATAATACATCATGACTTCTATTCCACCAATGTCTAGATTGCATCAGTCTTGTACACATATATATCATTCCCTTCCATGACATTTCATGTGACACAACAAATGTATCACTTCACAGACATGGACATAAGGCTTTTGAATAGTACGAAACCTTAGTCTTCTTACTGTCCCCATTGTGCTACGCTCAGCATAGAGCAGCACTGCTACGCATATTTAGGTAAAGATAACTGAAACTTCACAACCTATGACAAAAACTGATCAAAATTTGTCTTCAACTGCATTCAGAAAATCATAGTGATATCAGCACAAGGAAACAGTTATTATTATAACAGGCAAAGCATTTTCGGGAATTCCTCTTGGGGTGTTTGAACTATCAGTGAAGAATGTTATGAACACACACATTGCCAGTATCTGTTACACAATGCACATTGCTTTTTCCTTCATACATGTGTCACACTCCTTTCATCCTTTCATCTGAATGCTTCTAACAATTGTAATATAATTTTTCTGTAGTGTCAGCAGCTAATGCACATGTCTGGAGGATGTTGAGTGAGGTAGGCTGGTGTTCGGATCCAGAAGTGTGTATACAGTATGAGTGTGTGCCATATTAACTGGTAATAGGCAGCACTGGTTTACTCAACATATGTGATGTGTACAATTCTACTTTGTGGTAACATTTACATAGGTAGTAAGTTTTGATCTCTCAAGTGTTGGACTCCCTTTAAAAGAGGTTATATGCATTCCACACCCTGCCCAAGTTATATCTTCAACTGTATGCTTACTAATAATGGTAGTATGCCTTCATCTGTGGTATCAGCAGCTAGGGCACAGACCTGAAGAAAGTTGAGTAATATAGGTAGGTGTTCATATCCAGAAATGTGTACCTAGTATTACGGTGCAGAAATGTAACTGGTAAAAGACAGTACTGGCTTACTTAACAGATGTGATGTGGGCAATTCAATGTAACGGTAAAATTTATACAGGTAGAGGGGTTTGATACCACAAGTGTTGCATTCCCTTTTAAGGGAGGTCATATGCATGGTCATATGCATTACAACACCCTGTTCAAATTAACCCTTCAACTGAGTGCTTTCTGGCAATTGTGCTATAACATATTCATAGATTGTTACTATGCTAATATCTGGTGGGCATTTCTAAGCCTAACCAATTTTTCCCAAAAGTATAATAATGTCCTGTATCTAACTAGGACATCAAGGGTCAGTCATTTATAAGCTACCTTTGCCAATAAGGGACATGGTTGCCAGGCATGTTGTAAATTTCCTATTCCCCATCCACTGATCTGGGTTGTGCTTAAATTAGGCAATGGACAAACTCAGCTTCACATGGCTGGGAAGCTTGTTCCATAGGAGGGACAGTCTCTGGGATACATATCTGTCTCACCAGCATGGTAATTTATTCAGAGCTTCCCTGTGCCTGGCTTGGCCACCTGTGACTACAAGGCTTGGATTGCTACTAAAACCATCTGGACCTACAAAGATGACAGAAGTATTTTTGCACTTTCTGTAACACTGATAGTACTAAACACTCTCAATTAGACCTTTAAGTCATTCTTCTCTACTCCTTCCAATTTACAAACGATCTAGTCTAATGGCTACGCACTTCCCTGTCATCGCTGCTTCTGGCCTGGTGGGTATGGGCATCCTAAGGCAGTGTAGCAAATGACTCATATTCACTGACAACCATTAAATTTTAAACAGACAAGCATAGTGTGTGAGACATGTAAATACACAATGTCATTGGAGGCAAAGCTTTCACATACAGACACGAAAAATGCAAACTAGGTTGTTAGCATTACACCCAAAACAATCATTACCAACACCAAGGAACAAACACTTAGACCCATATATGTGAAGATACTCACTTGTAATATAACCAAACCTCTAAGACTTCCTAAAAGCATCTCTCAGTGGCCCTGTGCACACTCAAAAAGCACCTCACACAAGGCGTAACTCTGAAAATCATAGTAGCCCCACTTCCAAGCCACAAGGCAACACTCCCCACAACCAAACATTGTAGTTATTGGGGATTCCATTGTAAGACATACTGATGTCCCCCCTCACCGGGCTAAAAGAGGAGAAGATCGCAGTGACTGCCTGGAGCTGAGGTCCACCAGATCAGGCATGCACTTAGGTCTTTAAGCCTCAAGTACCAGTATGACATGGTCATAGTCCACGTGAGAATAAACAACCTAAGACTTACCTCACTGGACTATACAAAGAGTTACATTATTGAGCTCTCTGAATATGTGTCCCAGGTGGGTATGAATCTAGCCTTGAGTAGCATCTTACCTTCACCAGTGATGATGCCACAGTACCAGCAAAAAATGAATTACTTCAACAATTGGCTTAGTTTCTTGTGTCACAACATGGGGATCTAATATCTATCAGCATGGGGAGACATGACTGACAAACCATGATGTTTTGCCAAACGTAGTTTGCGCTTATCACACTTGGTATCCAGATACTGGATAAAACTTTATTTATCCCCATAGTGCTTTTTCAGATGGTGCTAAGTTGTTAAACCCTCCGACATAACAAAAATGACTCCTAACTACCTAAAAGTACCACTGCTGAATGCTGGGAGTTTAAATAAAAAGACTACACTCACTGGAAGCACTCCTCATCCTTGAGAATGCAGATATGTATGCAGTTACAAAACATTGTTCAGAACCATAGAAAGCACCCCGGCTATCAATGGCTAAAATGCCTTTCATACATTCTGATCCACCTTAGATCAGGATAAATCAAAAGGAGGAGGTGTCTCAGTGCTCATAAAGGACAAGTACAATGCTAGACTGCTCCAACAACATGATTCAGTTGAGCTGCTCCATGTCCAACTAACCATAAGTGCGACAGATCCCCTACACTACAACGACACACCACGAACCCGACAGCCAAAATGCTGACACCAAAACACCGAAACCACACAATACCAACAGGTCACATTACTGAACACCATAACACGACTCACAACACACACACAACACAAGCACACCAAAAACCTTACAAACCTACACTAAACCTTACATACACAACTATCTATGCACTAACCTTAGCCCAAACCCTAACCCTAAGGTCCGTCACTATCACACACTTACCTTACCCGCACCCTAACCCTAAAGTCCATCACTATCGCACACTTACCTTACCCACACCATAACCCTAAAGTTCGTCACTATCGCACACTTACCTTACCCGCACCCAAACTAAAGTCTGTCACTATAACACACTTACCTTACCCGCACCCTAACCCTACAGTCCGTCACTAATGCACACTTACCTTACCCGCACCCTAATGTCCGTCACTATCACATATTTACACAGTTGCGCTCATTTTGCATGTCGGTGTTTTCAGAGTCGGGATTTTGAACTGTCGGTTATTTCTGTTGTTGGTCTTCCGGTGTCGGTGTTCTCATCATCGGCATTTCAATCTGTCTGTGTTCTCATGTATACCCGGTGTGACACCCTACTATATCCTTGCTAGCTACAGATCCCCTAACATGAGTCTGGAAAACCATACCTCCTACCTAAACCTACTGGAACCTCTTAACATTCAGCCTAACACCATACTTATGAGTGACTTCAAATACCCCTCCATTAACTGGGAGGCTTATACAACCCATAATTCACTTGCTGATAGGTCTTTGGACTTACTCAATGCAAGCACCCTGGAGCAACTAGTTAGCTCCTCAACTAGAGATACAAATTTCCTAGATCTAGTACTTACAGACATGGGGGATGCTTCTCCCTCCCATGCGTTAACTGCTTGCTGGTAAGATCTGACCACAAATTGATCTTTTTTAGTATTAAAACTAACCCAGAATCCCCATCAAACTTCAAGCCTGTTAAAATTTTGCTAAGGCCAATTACCTCAGGCTAAGTGACATCTTATTAAACTTCAAAGCTCCTCTGAACCCAGATGACACAGAGGCCTTCTCTGAGCTGTACACAAAAGCACTGCACAACCACATTCATAGCTGCACAGAGGAAGCAGTACCTGGCTGAGTCAAACCTATGATTACTGCAAAAATAAACCACCCCGGTGGATCCTAGTATAAATAGACTATTCAACAAAAGGAAAAAAATACTCTCCAAAGCCAAGAAGGAGCAGACAAAGCAGTGTAAAAAGGCACACACCAGTCTAAACAAACACATTAGAGAGCTGGTCAAATCTGCCAAAGCAAACTATGAGGCAAAGATAGAATCCCAGGTGAAAGATAACCATAATGCTTTTTTAACCTCAGGTTTGTAACCTCGGTGGAAACCCTCAGCAATGTGTTGAGTTAATTATGAACAGCCACACTTAGATCCAGCCTGCAGCTATTGCAAACCTGCTGGCCTACAACTTCAGTTCAAACTTCTCCCCCCCCCCATCACCTCCTACCACACTCAAAGAAATACCTGCAATCATTCCTCTACTGATCATTATGAGGGAACAGGTCCTTACTTTACTCACTAATCCCAAAAACACAGCCTCCTTGGGTCCTGACAACATGCAAGGATGATTCTTAAATAGCTTAAAAGAGAATCTATCAGGGCCACTAGAAGCTGGCTTTAACCACAGTGTCCAGAGAGCCTTTGTCCCAGGGAATGGAGGACTGCAACAGTCATCCCTCTGCACAAGGGGGCCCCATCAACTGACCCAGGGAACTACAGACCCATAATCTTGACCAGTCTTATCTGGAAGGTCATGGAGATAATTATCATGGACTTGATCAATAATGACATAGGAGCTCTCCAAAACTAGACTAGACCCAATTTAGTTTTGTGAAATGGGGGTCTTACCTGATCAATCTTATGGACTTCTTTGTGAAAGTCATCAGTGCTCAGTGTTAAGACCCCTCCTGTTTGGTATATACTTCTCTGAATAGAAGGCCAATGAGACCACTTCATGCCCTTCAGTAAATCAGATATCCCTGCAAATAATAATATTGATAGCACAAAGCAGACCCAGTGGTGAGGGACCTAACAATGCAGATAGATAGTAACCTAAACTTTGACCACCAGGTAGTGGGGAAATCCTTCTGTGTGGCTCAATTTATAAGTAAAGGCATGGCATCAAGATCAACGAAAGTCATAGTGCCATCGTACTCAGCCCTCATCAGGCCCATAATCAAGTACAATGCTCCCTTCTAGATGTACCTAACCAGGCACTTATTGGAGCAGCCCTGGGGTTTCTCACTAAAAAAATACAAAGCGTAATACACGTCTTATGCAGACCGACTAAAGGCTCTATTCCTTTATTCCATGTCATATTTTTTATGCCTGACCTACAAGGCATTCTCTGATTCAGCCCTGAAAAAAATGTTGCATATTTGCAAAAAAAAAAAAAACGTGCAAGATTACATGCTCCATGGACCTGAACTTTATCTGTCATGCTAACAAAACTTGCTGGAGAGACAGATTCATATCCCAAAGGCTGTTTTGTGTATGGAATAAACTTCATATATTCGTAAAACAAAGCGTGGCCCTCACTCTCTCAAAAAGAATTTGGATAAATGGATGGGGAACCATAAATTCACTCTTGGGTGTACTGCCCATGTCCCTTATAGACAGAGGCAGTCTGTAGAATAACTCAGGACTCCAGCACCCATAAAAGGATTTCCTCACCACTGTGGCCATGTGGTAGTCGAAGGTAAAGCTACTGTCTACCCAGATCCTTGACCACTGAGTTGACTCTTAGGGCCATATTATCAACATGGTAATTAGTTTGGATGGTTGACTTCCCAAAGGGCACAAATTATGAATTTCTTAGAATTAAGTTTAAGGCCATGGCTTAGGCACCATTTGTTAGTCAGAGACAGGTCTTCTTCAAAAATGTTTGTGTCTGCAAGGGAGTCAATGATAGCCCCCAGTTTGCAATCACTGGCAAACTTAATCAGCTGTAAACCTTCAGCATTTTCTTCCACTTCAGAGATCATAGATGCCAAAAAAGGAGTGGGCCCAGTACCGAGCTCTGGGGCCTTTGCTAGTGATTGGCCTTTTGATGGAGGTGGCCTCACCCATTCTAACCTCCTCAGTCTTATCAGTGTGCCAGCCAGCTATCCAGTAGGTAAGAAAAGGGATTATAACAATTTAGTGAGCTTGTCTCTATTGCCCAAGTGGGGTATTGTATCAAAAGCCTCGGCCAGGTTGAGTTAAGCTGTGTGCACAGTCTTGTCCTCGTCCGTTGCTCTGGTGACTCTGATAAAGAAGCCCACCAAATTTAACAGGCATGATCTTCCTTTAACAAAGCTGAACTGTGAAGAGTCCAGCATTTACAGGTAACCTATGTCCTCATTTATCATGTCTACAATGATTCTTTCCATGGTCATACATATGAGGCTGGCTAGACTTATGAGCCTGTAATTACCTAGATCAGTAGTTGACGTCCTTTATGCAGGGGAATGACTGGAACCATCTTCCATTTCTTGGGCACAAAACCTAACTGTAGGCTCCTGTGATTCAGGTGGACCAGAGAGGTCACATGTTTCATGCTATTTATCAAGCATCTCAGGATGTTATTGGGGGTCATCAATGCAGTGTTTTTGGCCTAGTAAAGTGCATTGAAGACCTGTTCCCTAGTAATGGTTGGGGGTTAGTAGTATGCAATATTTCCTTTATACTATCAGCGGCAGTTGGGTAGAAATTTGTACTAAACCTGTGAGCCACAAGGTTGGCAGTGGCCTGTGTTTCAGAGTGAATGAAGCCATTTACAATACGTTATGCACACTGTTGAGCATTTCATTTGAGCTTACAGACAGAGCTATTGAAAGCTTTGTGGTTTTCCTTTGTCTGGGAAGCTATTTTTTTTTTCAAATATAGCCTTGAAGTATTAATTAACCCTTTTCTCTGCCTGTTTACATTGGTCAGGGGGCTTTTAGTATTTCCTCCAACGCGTGACCACAATTTTTTTATTTTGTTGTATACCCATTTGACATTGTGATTCTACCAGGATGGCTTGTCTTTTCTTAATATGAGTGGGTACAACTCATTCTATACAGCTATCAATATGGCTGTACAGGGATTGTATAAATAGCTCAATATATGCTATGGTGTTTATAGGGTTTATGGTTCTTGGAATATAGCCAAGGTGTATTTAGTAGAGAGAGGTTAGCCTTGGAATAGTTTCTAAAGGTTTTTGGTTTTCTTGTGTCCCTTGATTTAATTTTTATTTCAAGCGATAGTGGCTTATGGTCAGATCTGAAGAGTGAGGACATTACACTGGGTGAAGAACATCATGCTCCCATGTTCATGAGTGCAGCATCAAGGATGTTTGTACCCCTGGTAAGAGAATGAACCAAGGGTTCCAAGATGTTCATATTAATGGTTTAAGAATCAATGGGCTTGTGCATTCAAAGTGGTATTGGATTTGCAAACTGTAGAGTGGTAGTTGAGAGCCCCCATAAAGATCATAATGGGTTGAACACTGAGGGACTCGTGTACATTGAGGTACATAGTATGGGTTTCCTGCGACATGGGTGGTACCTATAGGTTGCAAGGATATGGCACAAGACCCTGTTTATGGTGACTTGCACATGTATGAGCTCTAGTGGGTCATACACTTTAATTGGTCTGGATGTGAGGTTGTTTTTAGTATAAACTGAAACTCCTCCACTTTTAGTTATCTCTTGTGCAGTAGCTGGTCTAAAGGTGTGAAAACCATTATAACCTTGCGTTGCTGGGGTACTCTCAATGATGTTAAACCATGTATCTGTTACTACATAGATGTCTACACTCCCCAGGGAGTGAAAGGCTTGCAGGGAGTGGAGTTCTTGTTAAGACTTCTAGCACTGAGCAGTACTACCTTCAGGTATTCCTCCATAGCTTCAGGTAAGTCATAAGATTTACCAGTTTGGCATCACTTTAATGAGGCATCATGGGGGGTGGGTCTTTGACAACATCCAAAAGTCTAGCGGGGAATAAGTGCAGACCATCCCTGGCAACGCAGTGTGGTTATTCAACCATGTCCTCTCAGGCCATTAAGTACCCCTTAGACTGACACCAGAAGCTAAGCCAATTGTTAAAGTCAAGCATTTTCTGCTGGTAACATGGCATTATCCTTGGAGAAGGTAGTATGCTGCTCAGCGCTAGGCTCATACCTGCCTGAGATACATAATCAGCAAGCTTGATCATGTCTCACTTCATACAGTCAAGGGAGGTATGTCTCGGGTCATTAGCACCCACATGGACTATAACAGAGTCATACTCAAAACTATGGTGCAGTGACCGGAGTGCCTGTGTGACTTGATTGATCCTAGCCCAGGAAAGGCAGCTAAATGTGGCATTCTATTTCCTCAGTCTCATGAGGAAGACGTAGGTACACCTCACTATCGAATCATTAATGACCAGGAACTTTGGCTGTACATTGGTTTGCCTTAAGGGCTTAGCAGCAGAGGCAATGGATGCAGTGTTACTATGTGTAGATGTGGGTGGTGTTTTAATAGAGTGTTTACGTGATGGCAAAGGATTCTTTTTTTATTGTGCTATGCAGGAGGTCTTAGTGCTTTGAGAAGTTTACCTGTAAGTGCCTCAGAAGAAGTAGTTTTATGTGTAGGGTCTTTACTTTGTGCAGTAGGTGTGGTACAAATGTCACTGACAAGTTCTATAGGATTAGTCTTGATTATAAGAGAGAGTTTTGGCTTCAGCGTTAAAGTGTATTTACACCTCTCGCATACTTTAGCTATTTTATTAAGAAAAACTGTGTTGTTAGTGTACATGAAGCAATTGCTACAATAGCTCAGAATACCCAGCTCAAGCAGACTGACTGCAGATGGGAAGTGCGTTTCCATGGCTACTGCTCTACTAGGGGGAAATAAAGGAAAGGTAAATATTGACCAGGTCAATAACTCAAAGAGGTATGTGCAGGCTAGATACTCCAGTGGTTAACAAAATCTGTCTAGGCTGTAAGGGTATTTTAGGGAACCTTACACTGTGAGAGATTGTCTACACAGATTAGAAGGGAGACTTACGCTGCGAGATATTGGCATCTGTCCCGATCACAGCTAGATGTTGTTGCACACGGAGCAGCATTTTTAACTAAAGACTGTAAAAAGGTAAAATATTGTAGATATTCAACAGAAAAATACTCGATTAAAGCAGCTGTGATAAAAAACAATGTGAAAAATAAGTGCCGAACCAGTGGCTAAGGTAATGTCTTAGCTTGCTTGTAGGTTATGATCTAAGTTTTGTGCAAGACAAAGTGTAAATAGCACAAGAGATCTGATTAAAGACAAATCACAAACAAGACACTGTGCCAATCAAAAACAGCACGCTCTTCTTTCCTTTTCATAACCCCAGACTAGAAAATGACCCAGGTCTCCTCTACACTTATTTAAGTGAAACCTTAGAAAATGACCCAGGTCTCCTCTACACTTATTTAAGTGAAACCTTAGAAAATGACCCAGGTCTCCTCTACACTTATTTAAGTGAAACCTTAGAAAATGACCCTGGTCTCCTCTACACTTATTTAAGTGAAACCTTGCAGTAAATAGTAAGTATAAAAATGTCAAAAAGAGCAGATATTCAACACAGAAACACTCAATTAATGCAGCAAAAAACAAGTGCTGGAACAGAAGATATGGTAACGTAAGCCTTAGCTTTGGGAGAGTATAACAGAAACCAGCAACACTCGTCTTTTCATGTAGGGTGATCACCAAACGTCACAAAATACCTCAGGCACAGAGATTCAAATTTTAAATAAGCTAGCTCATTAGCCAATCAAATAAAAGCACACTAAGTTTTACACCAGCAAGTCCCAGCTTAGAAGGGTGTCAGCTATCCTCTCCTGCCACAGGAGTGTAGACCACAAACCTCCCTAATGTAAAATAACTAGTTTGGAGCCAAAGTGCTTAAGCCAGAACAAGGACACTTTTAGAATAGCAGACACAATTTCAGGGACATCAGCAGCCAGGATACAGATGGAGAATATGTGACCTGGATAAGTAGCTGTTTGAATCCATCAACATGTACCTTGTTTCTGTTTGTAAAAACAGACAATGGTGATATGCAGGAATGGCTCATGCAACACATGTAAGTTGAAGTATGTGGGTTTTGATGGTTGGAGGATTTTAATCCCCTAAATACTTTATTTTCTAGTAAGCATGCACAGTTTCACAATGTTTATTTTCTGTCTCTTCCTTTGCATAACGGTTTGTACATAGGACCATTGCTACTCAACAGTAGTAAATATTATGCCATTTCTTATTGTATTGGCAGAAACAGCTAATAATGTGTTTTTGGCCTCATAGCTCTGCTGTCCCTTGTGTTACAGACTGTATAATCAATGCAGAGAAGAAATTAACAGTGTTAATAGGCATTTGTAGACATTCATCATGGCGATCGTCACAGCTTGAACAGTTCACTGTAACCCTGATGTGATGTTCAAATTGTCTGTAAGATATATTGAGGGTTGTAATTGTTAGTTGTTGTTCTGACTGCTCATTTCCTTTGTCAGTGTTCCCTAATGTTATCATGCTATCTTCTAATGTGTTGTTTCTCACATCATTGTACAAATACTTCTTTGGGTCACCATCTAATACACATATCATGCCATCATGACTTATGTAGGCAGGGGTTCAACTCTCATCTGCTTTACATTGTAACAATGAATGAAACAATTGTTGTGATTTACTGCCCAGATGTGCTGTGCTAAATTGTACTTGGATATTAACCCTTTCACAGAGGGGTGATGTGCAAACTTTTAACCATGGACATATCCCTTCACACACATGCTACAGGCCTTTCTCCACGTGTGTGATTTCTCAGAGCAGTTGTAGATCTTGTGTCATTAACTTGCACAGTACTCATAGGAACTTAGGCAGGATTCAAATCTGTTCAGATCTCACCAGTTGAATACTGACAACTGTCGTTATCATGTGGTAATAATAACTTGTAAGCATAACTCTGTGGTAGTGTGCCATGTTCATTTGACAGATTCCATGCCTCACTGTCACCTTGCACTGATTCATACATTGTTTATTGGCTTACACTCCCCAGCTGTGTTATACATATTTTCCATGTGCATTTTACCTTCTACTGCATTAATTCTAACAGCACAGGTATTGTGTAATCACAACTCTTCTGACCACCTTCTGATTTTAAACACAGGTCATTACATTGTTTTTGCCTGATACCATGTTGGGTATTCCCCTGAAATGTATTTGTTAGCCACCTCTTTTTTGACTACTATGTTAACATTCTTTGATAATATCCTATTCAAAGTCAGGGGTTCAAACTCAGCTATTTTCATTTTGTTTGACTGATATAAGGTTATCTGTTCTCATGAAATGCATTTGCCAGCAACCTCCCTCTTGAGTCATCTCTTAGTTTGTCTTTCTAATAAATCATTCTAATGAAAATATTATTTAACATAATCAATGGTTCAAATACAAGTAAGTGAATTTTGTGGGAGGTTGGCATAATGGTTAAGGTGTTTACCTTACAGATACAAGGGACAGGATTTGAATCTCACATGGGACAATTGGCTAGGCTTAAAATGGCCCACAAGAGCAGTTAGCTTAGTGCTAATTTATGAGCCTATGTTTGCCTGAGAGCAACCATTCCCTATTTTAGAAATATGTTATTCCATCCACCACTGCTTCTGTAGCTTGACCTGCTACTCCACTGGTCTGGAACATGTTAGTGACATCTGCAGGGGTTTGACGTCATCCCTATTTTTTGTCCTTTTTACTATTCTCATGTGTTACATTCTCCACTATGATAGTTATTCTGTCATGATCATGTCCAATACATGGGTTACATTGGTGTTGTTTTAAAAATTTATTTATCTGGATTTTTATGCCTCTGGTGTAATGGCCAGTTGTAGAATATGTGTCAATGATGGCTACATAAGTGATTCATGTATATCTGCAGGCATAGGTGATATGTTGTGGGGAACTTGCAACATGACTATATCACTGGCTAATCTATTTAAGGCATTTGTGTGATAAATTTGTCATGTACTACTTTTGGGTTTAACTTCCCATGAAGTCTGTTTTATTGCGATCAACCTGCACATGTTAAATATTTCACTATTTGCATTTTTATGTCCCCTCACAGTATGATGTTTGCAGTGTCTCACCTTAACATCACAACGTGGATATGTGGGAGTATGGACTGCAGTACTGTACTGACCCACTTTGGAAAAGGTTGTCTTCCATTTCTAACCCTCCTTTATGATATATTATAGGTGTGCAGCTCACACTCTGTTGTTTTAGGTATATACATGTTGTCACATCACAATGTTGGTTTTGCTGACATAGTCACATCTCCCATATACATAGTTCTCACATGTCCTGGGTTTCACAATTGTCCTCTTTTTGCATCATAGTTATATGATTTTATTCCTGACTTTTATGGTTGGCTGGCATATCACTGATTATTGTGTAGTCACTAATGACAGATCCTTGTGTTTCTGACATCATACCCTTCAGGACATGCGTGTTACAGGCCACAACTATTATTCTATCCATTTTCACATTGTATTGGAGCACTATTTACAGGTTGTCCCTAATCATGTGCCTTTGTCCTCACATTAATTATGTGTTTGTCCAGTATTCTTGCACTGAGAGGTTAAGAGGTGTGCCTGTGTTTAATTCATAATGTCTTACATGGACATATTGTCCTACAACACCGTTTAATGCTAAGCATTCCTATGACTGTTTGCTTATGTGAAACACATTGCGCATAATGTTCAGCACCTCCATGATGTCAGTTAATGAAATGTGCACCACCGTGCTTCATTGTCTGCTTGTTGCTAGCCTCTCCCTTGCTCATGCTTTCTTGTTTTACTTACCTGATTTAAATTTGTTTAGTCCATTTTTTAGAAAAAGCTAAAAATATTCTCTCTATAACACATAGTACTTTGGATAATATAACCATTTTGATTAAATTCAAACTATCTCCCATACAAAAATAACTTATTTTATTTATATATTATTGTTTTAATATTGCCTATTTTTAAATGCATTGCTGCTATTTCTTTACTGCATGTAAGGTTAACTGCTAAATATTTAATGTCTTTTCTATCCCATTTAAATTCACATTAGTTTTCATCAAATAATTTAACTCTTTATTAATTAATAAGGTACTAGTTTTATTCAGAATGAACTTCAGGCCAGTCAACAGTTCAAAATATTTTAATGATATGTTTACATTTATTAGCAAAGAATCAGTGAGAACTTAATTTTAGAAGTATATTGATAATTTGTTTTATACCCTACAATGTCATTGTTAGGTTTTATATAATTGGCGACAGATTCAATAGCCAAAGCAAATATTAAGGGATACATGCAACCACCTTGTTTTGTATCCTTGCTTATCTTTACAGAGTGAGAAATAAAAACAATCATAATTGGGAATATGAGCATGAGTTTTGATAAAGATGATTAATAAGAAATATAAAATTACTTGAGAATATGTAAATTTCCAGTACTTTAGCTAAACAAGACCAATTTACTGTCACAAATGTTTTATCTACGTGAAAACACATAATAGGTTGCTCTTGTTTATTGATATCAGTGGAATTGGTGTATCCTTGTTGATGTTATCCTCTGTCTATTTAACATAAAGCCACTTTGATTATCCGCTATTAAGGTAGATATTGTACTTTTTAGTCTATTGGCGAGGATTGACATACATATTTTGTAATCAACATTGATAGAGATATATCTTCATCTAGTTTCAGCAAAGGAAAAATTATTGTATCTTTCCATTTTATATATATATATATATATATATATATATATATATATATATATATATATATAAAATTTCTCTGAATACTTTGCATAAAATAGATGAGACATGTTGAGGTAATTATTTATATATCTAAAGAATGATGTCATCATTACATATAACTTTATTTTCGTTTAGCCTTTTAATTTGTTCCTGTTCTTCTGTTATACTATTTTTTCCTATTTTTCATATATATTCTGGAAATATTTGTATATATTCCTATTTATAAAGGCGTGGATTACTATTTCATTTGCTGCACTACTATTCTATGCACTAATGTTTGTCATAGTATTTTTAAACAGACCTGAATTTTGCTGAAATCCATATATTTCATATTTACTACCAGGGATAAATAGATTGTTGATGTGATTAGTTCTAAGAGCTAACTAACTTATGGATACATTTAATTGTTAGACAATTATTTTTGAGTTTTTCTAAACTACTAGAAACCTTAAGCTATATAACCCTCTGAAACTCTGCATTCGCTTTTTTACATTTCTGATGATAAGATTTTTTCCCCTTTCTATGTTTTTAACTTTATTTTGTCTAGATTTTTTTGCAGTTCTAATAAGTCTATATTCCATTGCTTCCTATTGTTATAATAACAACTTAAGACTTTTACATATGTGTGCTTTCACTGAGTCTTAGAGAATCTCAACATAAAAACCACAAGAAGTAACTGCTCTGATCAAGAGACCAACACTCACAAGTCCAAAAAATAGTTTAGCAAAAAAGAGGTAGGTCTCACCACGATGTTGTAGAAAATAAAACTCCGTATCTCTTTTCAATAGAAGCAAAAATATATAACTTTATTCCATAAACAACAAGGATAAGCGCTTTCGTTTAGATTAGTACTACGCTTCATCAGATAATGTTTAGAAAAAAGAACTCTGTAATTAAACCCAAAAGAGTGGGAACTTAATTAATTTCAACATTAATTACTAAATTAAATAATTAGATAATTGTTTGCAAGTTAATATTGTTCTCACTGTTTTGAAAAACAATGTTCTTCCCTCAAAACAGAAAGCTAGATGTAACTGTAGAATATATGTACATATAAAAGGCATTTACTAAGTAGGTTCAAAATAACTATAAATATGATATAGGTTCAATAGGAAGAATTAACATATTTATCTAAACCACTTTTTTTAAAAACATTTCTAAAAAACTCAATTCAGAGTATATACTTTAAAATTAACTTACTTATTATAACAAAACTTCAGTGCAACCTCACTATGTCATGGACTATAACACTTAATACCCTAAAGTATAACTTGATGTGTGTGAGTTATGAAACCATACACCTCAACAAAGAACCATAATAAATATATATGTAATATAACAATTTATGAAAATATATGTATATAAATACAAGCAACCTCATAGTTTTAATAATAGTAGTAATATAAATAAACAAATAAATAAGTGTTTAAACTTCTATTAAAAACTTTTATTAAAAACTTAACTTGCTGTTAAAAATACACATAGCTCATGTGGAAAATTATTTTGTATGGATTGTGAGTTAAACTTGAATAAAGTGCTACAAATTTATGTTATATAAACATAAGGGATTTTTAGTGTGTAAAGTCCCTTTATATAAAGACGGTATCAACAAGCTATAGAGAGTTAAACATGAACGAATAAATATATGTGTATAAAAGGGACAAGAACCACCTACACATGATAGATGGTTGGTATATTACCATCTATTTTGCAAAATCGGTTTAATGGAAACAAATTTGTTTAGGCCTGGTGAAAGATGGGCTCCTAGCCTAAATATCCACTTCAGCTCTGCCAAAGCTAAATCATTACTTGTGTCTCCTCTTCTTTTATTTGTATGAACCAGTTCTAAAACTCTGAAAAAGAAGACATGTTCTTTATTGTCTTTAATATGCATAGCTAAGGCATTATTTTCACAACCCTTCTTAATCTCATACAGATGGTTGTAAATTCTATCTGTTAGCTTCCTTTTTGTCAGACCAACATAGAAGGCTGTGCATCTATTACAAGTTGCTAAATACATCAGATTCTTTGTTAAGCAAGTGGCATAAAACCTAGGAGTAAACTTAAAATCTAATACCGGATGATTATAAACTTGTTGTGTAGAGATATAAGAACATCTACTACAACTCTTACATGAATAGGTACCTACTCTATTAATGGTTTTAATAAATGTATTATTACTGTGGGTAAAGGTATCACATAGAATTTGTTTAAGGTTTGGACAATTTTCATATAAAAACCTAGGTTTGTCACCTACTATATTCTTCACTAGTTCATCTGTGATTAATATATTCCAATTATTACCAATAAATCTCTCAATCTGTTTCACATCACTAGTGTATTTGACTATATATCTCAAGTTTTTAGAATTGAATTGAGTAAATTTATTATGTGTAAATTCTGTAGTGCTAACTATCTTAACCGCATTATTAGGTATAGGATCTATATTAACTTGGTCTTTTATTACATCTTGTCTGATGCTTTTTACCAGATGAATATCATAGCCTCTTTCTATGAACAAAGACTCCATTTTATCAGCTTCTTTATTTAATGAGGTGTTAGAATTGCACAGCTTAGAAATCCTTACAAACTGGCTTTTCACTATGCCAGAGAAAGTGTGCCTCAGGTGCATACTATCAAAACTAAGCAAAGTGTTAGTCCAACATGGTTTCCTATACACAGATGATGAAATGCAACCTTCATTGTTCAGAGTAAGGGTTACATCTAAAAAGTTTATACTAATGGGTGAAGATTCCATAGTGAACTTGAAGTAGGTGGTTGTGTTATCCAAATAGCTCAAAAAATGTTCAAAGTCATTCTTTGTGCCTTCCCATATGACCAGAACATCATCAACAAAATGTTTATAGTATTTAACTCTACTAAAAGAAGGATGGTCAAATAAAAACTTCTTCTCCCAACTAAAAACTACCAGGTTGGCATATGTATTTGCACAGGGGGTGCCCATGGCAACCCACCATGTCTGTAGATAATTAACATTGCCAAACATAAAAACATTATTGTTAAGCACCAAATCAAGAAGTTGACAAATTAAAATAATTTTGTCACCAGTAAAAGTCGGCTCACTAACTAGTAACTCTCTAATAGCTTCTAGACCTATTTAATTCGGAATAGATGTGAATAAATTTCTTATGTCCAGTGTTACTAAAAGGTACTTGTTGGGTGTCTTGTCTAACTTCAGTTTCAGTACACTATCTAATAGTTCATAAGAATCTTTCAGAATTGAGGGTATAGAATTTACTATTGGTCTGAGATTGTGCTCAATATATTTAGAAATATTGGAGGTGACCCACCCTTTTTCTGAAACAATAGGCCTCATAGGCATGGGTGTAACTTGCTTATGAACTTTGGGTAAACCCTTTACAACAGGTGTTAAAGGGTGTTCAATGAAAAGATAACTGTGAAGATCAATACTAATCTGTCTACAGTATAATAAATCATTAATGGTTTCTTGTACAATCTTAATTATTTTGTTGAGGTCATTAAAACTGATGATGTTATAAGTGTTAACATCAGAAAGTAAATCTAACATAAGTCTCTCATAGTCAAGTGTATCGAATACAGCAATCTCTCCTCCCTTGTCAGCTGGTCTAAAAACTACTTCCGCTGTTTTTTTAAATTTATCTAACGACTTATATTCTAAAGGAGAGAGATTTATATAAGCAACCTTCCTATTCCGTTTAGAAAAAAATGAATAAAAATCATTCTCACATGTTTTTAAAAAACTTTCCACACTGACTGAGTGTGTTGGAACATAATTACTTTTGCGTTTAAAAAGACTGTTAAAACCAGTGGTTACCTCAGTACTTTCTTTAAAAAGCATTTTTAATGAAACTGTCCTACAAAATAAACGCAAATCAAACAAAGTGTCAGTTAAAGTGCTACTCAATGCAGGAATAAAGTTTAAGCCTCTGCTTAGTAGTGCTATGTCTGCATCATCCAATACCAAACTAGACATATTGTAAGGTAAAATAGTCAGTTTCTTGCTTTTCTTGCATCTTCGTACCTTTCTCCTGTTAGTTTTCGCTTTCTGGGTCCTCTGCTGTTCGATCGCCCTCTGTTGCGTGTAACCTGTTTTATTGGGTAAGGTAAAAAACGTGTATCCTGCTTCACTTTCGGTATAGCTCCTGTTGCAAATTCTGGCGGAATATCCAAAAGAGCTTGCTGATTCGGCGGTGGAGTCGCGGAGACACTCTCCCTGAAATTGGCAGCCGCAGGGGATGTGGAACTAATGTTAGGACCTGTGGAGTTCCCCAAAACCACAGGAGTGTGTTGGTTAAAGTGGAAATCAGTTCTAGAAGAGGAAGCAAGCTCAGCCGATACGTCATCAGCCCGCTGACGTGCTTGCGTAGCATTATACCTCGGCCAAACAAAAATCTGACTGAGAGAAAAGTCTTTATAGTCCCTTTGAAGTTTTTTCAACTTTGTTTGTTTAAGTTTGTCACTGAAGATGTTGACACGTCTACAAATATCTTGTAATTTAGATCTGCAATACTCTGATTTAAAGCGAGAAAGAATATTTTTATGGGTAGAGTCAATCTTGATCCTCAGTTCTGCTTCCAAAGGTGCAAAATACTCATTAAGGAGCCTCACATAACTAAACCCTAATTCTATATTAAGGTCTTGCCATCTTTTCAAGAGAGTAGGATGGCTTTCTCTGTATGTGGGCATGCAGAGAACCCACATGCCCCTAGGAACCACACGGAAATGTATATATGCTTCCAAATGCTGCCTTTGCCAGGCATAATGTTGCAGTCTATAAAGATCGTCTTCAAACTCTTTGGAGAGTTTGAAGAAGTCAGTCACATTTTCATCAGTATTTAATACAGTTCTAGTATCGGCAGTCTCTTCTAGGTCCAGAGCCAATAAAGGGTTTATCTGGCAATGTAATAAATCATTGAGTGCAGTACTAGTTTCCCTTGCCTCTGGCTGATAATCTAATTCAACGTTGGTAGATTCCATCGTGTCAGGCAGTCGCAACACAAACCAAATAGAATAAAAACCACAAGAAGTAACTGCTCTGATCAAGAGACCAACACTCACAAGTCCAAAAAATAGTTTAGCAAAAAAGAGGTAGGTCTCACCACGATGTTGTAGAAAATAAAACTCCGTATCTCTTTTCAATAGAAGCAAAAATATATAACTTTATTCCATAAACAACAAGGATAAGCGCTTTCGCGTAGATTAGTACTACGCTTCATCAGATAATGTTTAGAAAAAAGAACTCTGTAATTAAACCCAAAAGAGCGGGGACTTAATTAATTTCAACATTAATTACTAAATTAAATAATTAGATAATTGTTTGCAAGTTAATATTGTTCTCACTGTTTTGAAAAACAATGTTCTTCCCTCAAAACAGAAAGCTAGATGTAACTGTAGAATATATGTACATATAAAAGGCATTTACTAAGTAGGTTCAAAATAACTATAAATATGATATAGGTTCAATAGGAAGTATTAACATATTTGTGTAAACCACTTTTTTAAAACATTTCTAAAAAACTCAATTCAGAGTATATACTTTAAAATCAACTTACTTATTATAACAAAACTTCAGTGCAACCTCACTATGTCATGGACTATAACACTTAATACCCTAAAGTATAACTTGATGTGTGTGAGTTATGAAACCATACACCTCAACAAAGAACCATAGTAAATATATATGTAATATAACAATTTATGAAAATATATGTATATAAATACAATCAACCTCATAGTTTTAATAATAGTAGTAATATAAATAAACAAATAAATAAGTGTTTAAACTTCTATTAAAAACTTTTATTAAAAACTTAACTTGCTGTTAAAAATACACATAGCTCATGTGGAAAATTATTTTGTATGGATTGTGAGTTAAACTTGAATAAAGTGCTACAAATTTATGTTATATAAACATAAGGGATTTTTAGTGTGTAAAGTCCCTTTATATAAAGACGGTATCAACAAGCTATAGAGAGTTAAACATGAACGAATAAATATATGTGTATAAAAGGGACAAGAACCACCTACACATGATAGATGGTTGGTATATTACCATCTATTTTGCAAAATCGGTTTAATGGAAACAAATTTGTTTAGGCCTGGTGAAAGATGGGCTCCTAGCCTAAATATCCACTTCAGCTCTGCCAAAGCTAAATCGTTACTTGTGTCTCCTCTTCTTTTATTTGTATGAACCAGTTCTAAAACTCTGAAAAAGAAGACATGTTCTTTATTGTCTTTAATATGCATAGCTAAGGCATTATTTTCACAACCCTTCTTAATCTCATACAGATGGTTGTAAATTCTATCTGTTAGCTTCCTTTTTGTCAGACCAACATAGAAGGCTGTGCATCTATTACAAGTTGCTAAATACACCAGATTCTTTGTTAAGCAAGTGGCATAAAACCTAGGAGTAAACTTAAAATCTAATACCGGATGATTATAAACTTGTTGTGTAGAGAGAATCTCAACATAAATTTTGTCATCATTATTAAAGTCTATTGAATAAAGCAATTCTGTTAGGAACGTCTCTTTACAATCTATTAATTTTGATATATAAGCTGGCAGTGTATTAAAAAACAATTTTCTTGAATTTATCATCACTAAGTAATTGCATTACTATCTGATAAAAGACATTATCACCTTTACCATTTATATTTTATAAACCACATCATTTGAAATATATAACCTAGGAGTTCATGTCTGTGTATCAAACATAAAGCAGTAATAAGATTAAAATGAGAACAAAATTTAGAAAAGTTATTATGTTATTAACATCTACAAGAATAAGTTAGCAAAGCTTATTGAAGCCTTAGCTGATGCAAAAATTCTAGGTTTATTAATTGCACTAATAATTTTTTAAGTAAGCAGTTTAAGACTCCTTCTGCTATTACATTTCCCTTTATAATCAAAGTTTAAGTTTCCAAATAATTTCTAGAGAATTTAGTTTGAGTTATCAAAATACAGTGTGTATTTCCTAAAGGTAAGACCTTTTATAATGAATAGCGTTCATATGCGTCACATATGCTTATCATTCTGTATGTGTCATTAACCCAAGGCATTACACTAAAACGTCCCCATATTATTATTGTAACTCTTCTCTTTTCTTATAAGCTAAAAACATCCTATGATTACATATTCCTTTGTATTTCATTTTCTTTTATAATTTTGCAACAAATTCTTTTTTTTTGTAATAAAATATTTGTGTGTTTCAGAATTTTTAATATTTAAACTGCTTCTGCTATTGCTGGTGTTGAGATCTTTTACATTTTAAGGAATGCATCTTACTTCAGTCACATTTATATTATATTGGAAAATATGATTTAGCAATATAAACTTAATTAACTATAAGTAAGCCAATTTCCTTCTGTGGAACTTAGGGTTCCTGGTTTGAATAGAAATCGCATTCAAACTAACATTCTAATTCCCTTTTTACTCACTTATACCCACTGATGTCAGTTGCTCTTACTTTAAACCAGCAGACCATAATATGCATCATCAAAACACATTTGTTATATAGCTCATGTATAAGTTTAATATAAAAATTACAGTGTCACTCCATTAGCAGAGAATATTTTATAATAATAGTAAATAATTCTTATGTTGTAGACACCCACATGCAAAATAAAAAAAATGAATAAATATATATATGATTATATATATATAACTATATATATATATATATATATATATATATATATATATATGTATATATATATATATATATATATAGACACACACACACACACAAACACACACACGCACACACATGCATGCACACATGCACATATATGGCTGTACCTGAAAATATCAATTGTGGGTAAGGTCGACAGCTGTCTATTCAACAGCAGATGGTTTCTGTTGAATCAATGGGCAGGGGAATATCTTCTATCCCCAAGGGTTGTGCTGTCTCAGAGTTATATATATAATTAGCAGGGCATGTGGAAGACGCGGGGGACTTACCCCATACAAAACCAGTGGTTTAATTTCTTTTGTTTTAAATTGCATGTGCTGA
>NC_056742.1:515970586-516060586 GCF_019279795.1 Protopterus annectens | reverse complement strand
AGCAGGGTTATGGGGCAATACCTAGCTGTAAAGAGGAGCTATAAAAAGACACATTCTTCTAGGAATATTGAAATATCACAAATGATTCTGGACAAGTGAATGAATTGACTAAGAACAATATTGGCTTTCATGAAGGGTGGGTGTTGGCTTGTGTACTCCAGGAAGTTATTCCTGAACTTTTTCTTCCTATAAATAGTGGAGCTGAAGCTATGTTTGGGTTAAGCGAGATAGGAGGGTCAAGGAAATCAACATTGTGTGCCTGTGCTTGAAACAGAGAAGAATAAGAATTCAATATGGTTAGACATGGCATGGATGAAAATATCTAGCTCTAAATGAGACACTTACCAAATGAAAAAAAATATCATCAATAAAGCAGTGGTAAAATTTTGTTTGTTTCAAAACCTGGGATATGTGCTAGAATCTCCGTTTCCCATGCACTGAGCACTTTATTAGCATAGTCTAGGGCCATTTTGGCACCTGCGGCTACACCTCATACCTGTTGGAAAATGTTTCCATTCAAGTCAAAAAGTTATTGGATATGATTATAGACATAAAACTCCAAAATATCTAGAAAAAAACCCACAGAAAGCATAAAACACTGAAGCTCATAATACTGAATTACAAAAATCAAATAATTATATCCAACTAAAATGCCCTACATGATACAACCTAACTATAAAATCAAAGTTAGATGTCATCTTCATAGGTGTACTGTTTAGGAAAAGGATTTTAGTAAAATACCCCTTCACCACCTCACTTTTGTGTGCTAACCCTAACCCTATGCATTACATTACTAGAAATTCTTTCCCTAACAGTACCACTACTCAAGACAAAGGACACAGAATACGCACAGCACCAAACGTGCCAAACAATAAATCTATCCCCTTATGTGACCCTTACTCTAATCCTGACCTGTGAACACTGACTCTAATCCTAACCTGTGAACACTGACTCTAATCCTGACCTGTGAACACTGACTCTAATCCTAACCTGTGAACACTGACTCTAATCCTAACCTGTGAACACTGACTCTAATCCTAACCTGCGAACACTGACTCTAATCCTATCCTGTGAACACTGACTCTAATCCTAACCAGCGAACACTGACTCTAATCCTAACCTGCGAACACTGACTCTAATCCTAACCTGTGAACACTGACTCTAATCCTAACCTGCGAACACTGACTCTAATCCTGACCTGGGAACACTGACTCTAATTCTAACGTGCGAACACTGACTCTAATCCTAACCTGGGAACACTGACTCTAATTCTAACCTGTGAACACTGCAACGATAATCTGTGCAGTAAAAACATTAATATTCCTGCACATTTCTACACTATAAAATGAAAGTTTTGTCATTTGTCCATTCAGTCAAATGTGCTTTTATTTTCTATTGTCAGTGTTTTTTAGACCGAAAATTTTCCAGTCAAATATGCTTTAAATATTTTAAGATGTAACCATCCATCCATATATCTATATCTATCTATTAATCTATCTATATCTATATATATATATCTATATATCTATCTATCTATATATTTATATATATATATATATATATATATATATATATATATATATACACACACACACACACACACACACACACACACACACACACACACACACACACACACACACAGTATATACACATGAATATGGTTTACTATTGTTTATTCGAACGGAAAAACGGTAATACCAAAATTGAAAACACCTACCATTCACAATGTCGAACCAAATGCTCAATGCATTTGACTCGACATTGTTGTTGAAACCACCAAGTGATAGCCATATAGGAGTTGATGTAAATCAAACTCCTATGCAGCTGTCACGTTTTTGCAGGGGGGCAAGTCCTCCTGCACCCCCCATGAGGGGGGCTGCATCGCCCACCCCCCCTACTTATATATTCTAACTCTGAGATCTCACTACTGTGGAGATGTGGATGAATGCCAACTCCCCACTGTACCATGATCGCTGTGCAGATAGTCAATTTACACTTATGTGAATGCAACTGTGCATTCGCATAAGTCTAGTCGACTATCTGGTGCAAAACTGTTTGTGCATTCGACATTCTGTTTTTCGGCACATTGCAGCCGATAGAATGTCATTCACACAAATAATAGTAAACCCATAAATATACTTTGTTATCATAAGGTTGAAGCCCAAAGTTCTGAAATACATAATCCTGGTGACATAATGTCTAATACTCTTGAATACTGAATATCTAAACCAGTATAAACCAAGGAACAAGTGCTAACAAGGGTCTATGTGGGGAGGTCCAGAAGTTGGATATTGTGGCCTTAATCAGTTTCTCTTCTGTTTTATATTACAGGGATGATGCATTTCAGGATTTTGGCCTTCAACCTTGTGATAGTAAACCATGTATGTAAATCAAATTTGTGGGTCACATTTGGGTTGCACGGCAAGGCCTATAAGGGCCCTAGTGATTATTAGCCTAGTGCACACCTATGAACCTACAGACATATAAAAATGAATATTAAGTGGATGATTTGCATACTAATATGCAAGTCAATAAAAGCTACAAGAAGATAATACTACAGTTTTGCAAATGTATATATCTTTGAAACAGTATATTTCTACATGATAGCACATGCTAAAATGCTAAGTAATATGCGTTAATTAAGTGACATATACCTGTAAACTAAACTTTATGGGCTCAATTCTATTTACACTGAGAGAAGGGTGAGACCAAGTCTTTTGGAATCTGGCCCTCTAAGTAGGCCAGTTTATAGACAGGCCTTACACCGAAGTAAGTCACTAACACTGAGAGTAAGCCTTTTCGAATCGCAGACTAATTTTGAGAACAACTCCACTGGAATTTGGCCCTATGTGTAAAAATAAAACATGTTAAATCATGGAAGAAGACATTAAATATGAATCTCATTAAGACCTGGTGCATGTGGTCCAGCTTACTATATAGGTAAGATGGAAAGGCATCTTAGGGACAGGATATATGAGCACCAGTATCAGATTGCAACAAGGAATATAAATAATGCCCTATATAAACAGTCTTTAGTATGTGCAAATTTTGTTCAGTTTTTATTTGGTATTGTGGAGCGAGTAAGACCAAACCCTAGGGGGGTGATTACAGGCATTATATAGAGGAAAGGGAGACTAAGTGGTAAATTAAACTAGCTACAACACATGCACCAGGTCTTAATGAGATGGCATCCTTAAAAACCAATATTAGTGAGGAAAGCTACCTCATACATACTGTGTATTCAAACAAGGAGGGGGTTGATTTCACAGCACATTTAAGAGTATGTTAAAGAATTTAATATATATATTAAAATGTTTTTGAATGTTAACTTTAGAAAGTTTTCAAAGTTCATATTTAATGAATGCTTTGGAATGTGAAAGTTTTTTTTCTTTTAGAAATTATGATTTTTGTTATAATTTTTATAGTTAGTATATTTTACTTGGAGGAATTATTGTAGTGGTATCTTTAAATAAGTGGGACAGGTGGTAACATCATTTATTTTAAACAGTATTTAAATGAATTCACTATGGAGTGCAATTAGATTCTGATGAAGTCCCCAGTTCCAGGGGATGAAAGTGCTTCATCTGTGTGGTTTTTATATGGAAGAATAAAAACAGTTTGTACTGAAGAGTTGGCTGACTGCAAATATTTCCTGCTATGCTATCTATGCTTTGGATTTTTTTTCTTTTTTGGTTAAATTGATACTGTTGATACTTTTGGTCATTTTTATATGTTATGTTACTGTCAAGCTGTTTGAAACTGCAATCTGAAAAAGACTTTATTTATTTGTTATATAGAAATTTAAAGAAGTAATGCATATTATACTGGTTTTAATGTCCAGTTAAGACAGCAGGGAATGAGCAAGTTGTGTTTGCATTCAAGCATGATTTACAGCTTTTTTTTACTCTTGGTTAATAAAGGTTGCATATGAGTGTAGCACGGGTGTAATGAAATAGTTTTTGACAATAATACTATCCTTTAATATTGCCTTTAAAAAAATTCTGACATTCCACATGTTGGTAAATTCTAAATAGGTGAGCCTGCATGGCTGCAGTCCTGATTTTCTAATTTGTTTGCAACGATTGGTCAGATTCACTGCATTAAGAATTTCTCCACTGGTTCATTCAGGAAAGTTACATTATACAATGAGAGGTCACTGTTATTCAAAAACATCCATGCTGATTGGACAGACCAACCAGCATGCCATGTATAAATTGAACAGATGCCAATAAAAAAAGTCTGGCTACTAAAGTACCATTGAGAGGCCAAATATTTCTATTGGAATATACTATGAAGGGCAGAGCAAAGTACATTCTGGAAAAGTAAAGAGGGAGAAATGCACCTGATTTCCTTGTATTTCTGTGCTGTCCCTCCTTAAATCTTGGCAGACTCTCATACCTCGCAACTGTCCGGATTTCACAGAATGCCCAGATCCTCTGCCTCACAGTGTTGGAATATCAGTTTTCTAGTAAGCCAGTGTAGGTGAAGTCATTAAAAAATGACAGGCATTTAAGATTTAACTTTCATATTCTACAGAAAAGGCATGCTAAAAAGAGTAACAGAGATTATCTTTTCAATGTTACTTTTCTTCAACAGCACTGATATACTGTCCAAGCATTGATAGATTCATAGGTAGGTACTAGGCTATCGGTCCAAGGGCCTACTTCAGCCAAGCCAACAAGGTTCCCTGGCTTACGCCACCCAAGAAAGTTATTTTCCTGTGCCACTGTCGAGCAGAGACACAGAAAAGATCCCTGGGGTGTATTTCCTATTTCCCATTCACTCATCAAGATTTTTCTTGAAGAGTGCTAATGAGGAGCTTTGTTTGACATAGATAGGTAGTCTGTTCCAGAGTACGGGAAGTCTCTGGGACAGGAATCTATCCCTCCAGCATGTCCTGTTTATTATGGTGACAAGGTTTAGGTCCCTAGAGCGTGTAGCTCAGAGGGATTGGGATTTCTTTAGGTGTAGCATGTCCAACAGCTCTGGGTTTGTCATAGCTTTATGTTAGGCAGAGATCACTTCGGAGTAAAGCTGGAGTTCTTTGAGGTGGTCAGTAATCCTCTTTGTGAGGTACTTTTGTGGCCTTTCCAGCTGCTGCAGATGTCTTGTGAGGTACATTCCAAAAGGGGCATTGTACTCTACAATGGGTCTAATAAGTGTCGAGTAGAGGGGAACAATGACCTCTTTTTTCCTGGATGAGAACACTTTTATGATAAGGTTTGCCATGTAGAAGAACTTCCTGACTACTGTGGCGATGTGACTATCAAAGGAGAGACTACTGTCCACTTGGGTCCCAAGGTCTCTTATCACACATTCAGTGTTAAATAGATTGCTGCCAATGTGGTAGTTCATGGGTACAGAGTTTTTACCAAAGGGGATGACACTGCACTTTTTGGCATTGAGCTTGAGGCCATGGCTCTGACACCAGGCATCTGTTTCAGCGAGGCCCTTCTGTAGGATGTCCACATCATTTGGGGACTTGACCATGGCTCCTAGTTTGCAGTTATCTGTGAACTTCATTAGCCAGAGGCCTTCTGTGTTAGCCTGTACTTCAGAGAAGTAGATACCAAACAGGAGAGGTCCCAGGACGGAACCCTGTGGTACTCCACTTGTCACTGCTTTAAGGTCAGATTTGGAGTCTGCAACTTTTACAGTGTGAGTACTGTCAGTGAGCCATTTGGCAGCCCATTTTGTGACATAGGGATTTATACCTAGTTTAGTGAGTTTAGCTATAATTCTAGAATGGGGAATGGTGTTGAAAGACTTGGCGAGGTCAAGATAGGCTGTGTGAACCACCTTACCTTCATCTACGGCTTTGGTGACTGCCTCAAATAAGTTGATCAGGTTCAGGAGGCATGATCTGCCTTTCACAAACCCGAACTGGGTGGGATCCATTGTTTGGAGGTTACCAATGTCTTTGTTTATGCATTCCATGATGATAAGTTCCATGGCCTTGCAGACCAGGCTCGACAGGCTAATAAGTTGATAGTTCCCAGGATCAGTGGTGGCTCCCCCTTTGTGGAGTGGGATAACTGTTGCTGTGCTCCATTCAGTGGGCACAAATTCTGATGCAAGGCTATTATTGAACATGGTGCTTAGGTGGGGAGCCAGTTCGTTCTGAAGTTCACGTAAAACACAGCCTGGGATGTTGTACGGTCCCATGGATGCTGTGTTTTTGGCTTTAGAGAGTGCAGCTTTTACCTGTGTAGTTGTGATTACAGGGACTCTGCATTCTTCCTGTATAAATATGGGCCCTTTAGGGGGTGGGGGGGTAAAGTTAGCACTGAACTTATCTGCCAGGATGTTGGAAATATCAGTTGGTTCTGTAATTTTTGTGCCATTGTGCTGTAACTCAGAGCAGATCTGGGTGTTGCCATTGAGATTCTTGACATAGCTATAGAATGCTTTGTGGTTGTCTTTAGAATTAGTGGCAATTTTGTTTTTGTAGCTAGCTTTGGAGGATCTTATAATGGATCTCAGCTTCTTACTGAGGCTGACCAGGGAGCTCCTCCACTCATGGGATTTTACTCTCTTTTGCAACAGTTTCTTCCTTCTGTTGTACAGTTTGTTTATGGCAGGGGACCACCAGATTGGCTTCCTTTTTTTGGAGGATAGCGTCTTGGTTCTGTTAGGGATAGCACGATCCATGCACTCATGTAAGTGCTTATAGAGTGCATTTGTTTAGGATTCAGCACTTGTAACTGTATTGCCCATCTGCATAGGTGTCATAAAGTTCACCACTTCTGTCTTAAGAAGCATGAAGTTGGCTTTGGAGACATTTTTTACCGTGGTTTCCTTAATGGGGGGTGGGGGCGGGATTTGGATATCAAAGGTGATTAGCTTATGGTTGGATCGGACCAATGAGGAGTTGACTTCAGGAGTGGAACACCGGTCACTCATGTTGGTAAAGACTAGGTCTAGGATATTGTTGTCCCTGGTGGGGGTGTGGATAAGTTGATCCAGGGTGTGGATAAGTTGATCCAGGGCACTGGAGTTTATGAATTCCAGAAAGCGTTGAGCTAAGAAGTTGGTACATGGGTAGTTGAAGTTGCCCATTATTAGGGTGTTAGCTTGCACCCTAATATTTTCCAGTACATCAAGAAAAGAGGAGTGGGAATCCTGGGGCATGGTGGAGGATCTGTAGCAAGCTTCAATTTGGACTGCAGTTTTGCCCAGTTAGTTGCACTTGGATAACCTCTGATGCATTATGCTGAGCAACTAGCCTGGAGGTGTGGATATCCTTAATTAATATGCACACACCTCTGCCTTTGGTGTTTCGGTCCAGGTTACATGGCCGAAAAGTGTGGTATGAGTTATCGCCTGGTAGTGCAGGGGTGCTCTCTGGAGCCTTGAATCAGGTCTCAGTCACTGCACAGATATCGATGTTCTCCATTTTAAGGAATGCCTCGAGTAAGTGCATTTTGAGATTTAGACTTCTAGCATTGGGAGATTTCGCATTTACACATTCTAGCATGGGAATGTAATTTTCATACACATGTTTAGTACATCAGAAAATGTGGAAGAACAGGAAACAATGTAGAGGAACACTATGGCACCATTATACAATGACAATTTCTTTCTTAAATAATGTCATTGCACAAGAGCAATAACCCACAAGTGGGTGTGGGTATATCATGATTTACCCACAGTTGGCTTATTTAATCATTTGGGGGTCACCAACCTGATCAAAACACACCAACAAGCTTGGCAAACAACAAGAGGATAAGTTGCCAACCCAAATATAAGGCAAAGACTAGGGCATTTTGTGAAATCAAAGACAGCTTCAATGTTGTTTCACATAAAGTTTGGCCAGAGTGTTAATACTATATATTTTTTTACATTATTGCATATTAGCTATTAATTCCAGATTTTAAACTGAGCGAATGAAAATGGAAAGTTACTTTCATTTACACCACAGTTATACCCACAATCTGGCTGCCTGCCAGCATATTAAGAATAAATATTTGAATAAGTATTCAAATATATTTCACACAAATACACACTAGCTTCTTAATGCTAGACTTTAAACTGAAACAATGAAGAGGGCAAGCTGCTTTAATCCACATCACAACTAGACATCCTACAAAAACAGAGAATATTCCAATTTATTTCACACATTTTCACTCTAGATCAACCCTTAATACTAGACTTTAAACTGAGCAAATGAAGAGGTTAATTTATTTCACCTACAGCACAGCAAGCCCCCCTCCAAAAAGCGAGAATAAATAATCCATTTTATTTCATGGACGTGCACAATGGCTCTTAATGCTAGGCTTTAAAGTGAGCAAATGAAGAGGGATAGTTGCTTTCATACAAAGCACAGACACCCCTCTGTGTTGCTGCCTCTGCCAGATTATTAAATATAGAGAAAGTAAATATTCCTATTTTTTCTCCTTTCCATTAATCCAGACTTTAAAATGAACAAATGAAAAAGAGAAAGCTGTTATTATCTACAGCACATCTAACCACTCTCCAAAAACAGAGAATACATATTTTAACTTTTTTTGCAGAAACACACACACTAGCCCAAACCTTAATTCCATATTTTAAATTGAGCAAGTGAAGAAGGCAAATTACTTACATCCACAGCACAGTTAGTCCCTCAAAAGAGAAAGAGTACATTTCCAATTTATTTAACACAAATGAAAGCTATGTCTTAATTCTAGACTTTAAACTGTCCAAATGAAGAAGACACTTTACTTTCATCAATGGCACATCTGCCACCCTATCTGCCAGCATATTGAAAATGTATTTCAATTTATTTCACACTGCACATTGGCCTTTGATGGCAAGCTTTAAACTATTAGATGAAATAGGCAAGTTACTTTTAACCTCATCACAGTACAGTTACTTTACTGGTGGTCACCAATGCCAGCATATTAAAAAAACAGAGGGAGGGAGACACTAAATATTACAATTCATTTCATACAAGTAACCTCTTGCCCCTAATACTTGACCTTACAATTAGCAAATGGAAGATGACACATTGCTTCTATCCACAGCAAAGCTACCCACACCCTCTCCCAAAGCACAGTATAAATATTCAAATTTATTTCACACAAATACACACTAATGTAGCCTTAATGCCAGACTTTAAACTGCACAAATGAAAAAAGGAAATTGGTTCCACCCACAAAACAGCAAACTGTCCCATCCCAAAAAAGAGAGAACAAATATGTCAATTTATTTCACATAAATGCATACTAGTCCTAATGTCAGGCTTTAGACTGAGCAAATGAAGACAGTATGTCACTTTCTGCAATTGCATGGCTATCCCCACAAAAATAAAATAAATATTATAATCTATTTAAAATGTACAACAGCCTTTAATGTTAAGTTTAACTGAGTAAATGAAGACCGCATGTAGCTTTCATCCACAGCACAGCTGAACCTCCTCAAAAAATACATATATTTTAATTTATTACACACAAATGCACAGTATCCCAGTCCTTAACTTTAAACAGATCAAATGAAGAAATGAAAAAATATATATAACTAAAACTTACCTGCATTAATATCCACAGCAGCAGCTGGCTAGTTAACCATTTATTACATATGAGGGCTTTTATTTCACTGTCATCCCAATGAATCATGGGACTGCAGTGAACAGAGAACTGCAGCATTTAAATAGCGTCACTGTGGCTGCAGGTATTTGTTTATTTTTACTTTCAAGTAAAGAAGCATTTCTTTACTTAAAAGATTGAAGAAGTGCCTCTACTGAAGAACTTCATCGGCATGGCTGCACATGGTCAAATAACAGGCATCATAAGTCTAGGAAGGTAAATACTCACAGTGCCTGTCACCTAGCATTTTCTTTTCTTTATAAAAATTACTTATGTTTGTTATGTTTGATTACATGTTCAATTATTTGTTATGTTCAGCATGTGAGTTAACTTAGTTTACACTCTGAACATAAGCACATTTTTAAAAAAAGTTATGTTCTTGGCTAACCATGTCCTCCACCTGGAGGTGTAGGCCCTGGTTGACCTTCCAAATTGTCCACATTATAACCCTCCTCTGTCAAACACAGGTCAAAGGAGACAAAAAACAGAACAATAAAAAACAGAAAAATACCACCAACTCCTCATCGTAAGGAGTCATCAAATGCTTGAATAAGAGCTGTCTCACTTTTATGTCTATTGCAAAAATCATAATGTGAAGGATCAAGAAAACAGATCTTTGAGGATAGATTCACGCTGCAAACAAACGATTATGTCCAAAATAAATGTAGCAGAGAAAATCATTGCACCAAAGCCAAAACTCTTAAGAAGGAATTTATGTGCTCAAATCATGGATTTTTCATTAATACAGATTCAAATGTCACAAAAAATGACCCACTTTTAGATCAGCCTCACTAGGTAGAAAAATTAAATCAATGAACTCATGCTGGAAAATACTAGGATAAGTAAGTGGACGGAAAAGAGCAAAGAACCAGTGTATCTTCCTCCTGTGCCTAATGAATACACAAAAATATTACCAAACTTAACCTCGTCAGCCTCAGAGATCAACAATAACAGATCACACCCCCACCCTGGATCATATCAGGTCTCTAGCATTTGACCAAAAAAAACTAGGACGGATTGCAGAAGACAGAAATGTTCATTGAGCTAGGTTTTATTGATCAAAAAGTAAGGTTAACATCCGGAAACAAATCTGTAGTAATATCAGACTTATTACAGACAAGCCTTGCATTAGAATAACAGATGCTAGTAGGATCTACTAGCGGACTAAACTCATTGGTTCCATGGCAAGGATAGCTTATGGCACTGACTGCTGGGCCGTACAGTCCACGCCCACCATTAAAAAATAAATAAATTGTAATTTAGTGATGAATAATTAAAAAAGTTAGCTTAATTTTTAAACCGAAAATAAAGGTTAACTTTCTTCTTGCTCGTGTTTGGATCGCCATGCCTGCATAAGTTTGGAGGTCTGTCTTCCATTTCTGAGATGCTCAGATATGAACATAAAATAAAAAAGAATGTCATTTCTTTTGCTGGACTGTTTCAAAAGCCACCCAGCATTAAACATATTCCACCAATGCATTTTCTTGGTGAGGATGTCAAGAACCTCACTCAAGAGTCATCTTACCAGCCTGCTGCTTGAAGCAGCAAAGAGCCCTTCCCATTTGCTAATGCTATTGAAACTGAAACTAAAAGACAGGTTGAGTATAGAGATGCATGTGAATATATTTCTGTTTTTTTAAACCTTTCACTCTGCCTGCATGTACCAACGTATGTACTTTATATAAATATGTTTGTGTGTGTGTGGATGTGTGTCTGTGTGTTTATATGTATGTAAGTTACTGTAATTGATGCATATGGGGATTGTCTGTGATGAGAATGACAGCATGTCTGTCGTGGAGGGATTGCTATGTATCTAGACATATCCAGTTAGCCATACTTCTTTAACTTTCCATTACAATATAACATCAGTATTGCACTTAATAAGTAACTGTCTGTGGCAGTCTGGGCAGGATGTGTGTGACACCAACCAATCACTATCAGAGTGTTGTATCGCGTAGTGTTGTCATCTAACAATGCTGGTTGTCTGGTTGAGTTTTTGGCTGTGATTCATTCTGTCTGCATGTACTCTCTCTCTCTCTCTATGTGGGGTTTATCTGTATGCGTTTTGGTTTCTTCTCCCAGATCCTCAGCTAAGTCTCTGGTCATTAGTGTAAAACCAGAGGAATACAGAGAAGGTAACTATATTTCTTTTTGGTGATGTAGGAAGGCATGCATTATTCCAAGACAAGATTTATATATCACTACAAGTACTTGCCTTACCAATTCACTGAGAACTCCTGTTTTGTTAGCTGTAAGCATTAAGCTTTAGACGTAGCTTATTTTTCAACGAAAGAAAAAAAATAAGACTGAACAACTTTCCTTAGTTATGCTTTTTGCACAGACAATCATTAGATCAAAAAGTTGTAAAATATCTCTAAGCTGCTGCTCACACCCTATAGAATCTTAAGACTTCTTTTGGCCTAGTGGCACCCAGACTTCCACCTTAATTCAATTATTTCCGTCAAAGTTATTACAGTGGAGTCTTCACCAGTAAGGGTACATTAAAAGCATGGAGGAAGTAAAAATATAACAGAAAGTTTGAACAATCAAAAAAGTAATTTATCTGGATGATGTGGAGCCAGTATGAGGGGAAGGTGGGGAAGGACATTGAGGAAGGTCTGCGGGGGACTAATGTGCATCAGGGTCATTTTGATTTAGAAGTTCATTTTACCTAAGGCCAGCCTTGTTAACTGCAGTCAAATATCTGAGGTGTACTTACTCAATAACTGCTATAATAGTAATAACAGTAGCTATAGCTATAATGAGTGGGTACATACTGAGACAATCTGTGGATGAAAGTGAATGACCTTATCTGTAGTTTGATCACAGGAATGGTCATTGACTTACTATAATTGAGGCCCACTTCATTCCCGTTAGCTTCACCCCATTCCAGTTAGGCACACCCATTCAGTTATTTCCTACAGCTCCTCTTTGATTTGAAGTCATTACCTGCCACTGCACCATGGTTAATCTCATAAAACAGAAGTTTACAATGTGTCATTTTATCCTAGAGAAGTGTTTGATCACCTTACTATCTGGTAGCCCAGAGAACCAGGACACTGCAACATCAGTCCATATCAGACACCCAACCCATTACTGCTTCAAAATGCAGTGCCTGCAACATAGACAAAAGGCGTTGTGGCCACGTTTAGCAGGAAAGTCAGCAGGAGAGCAGCTGAATTCCAAATAATATCCTGTTCCATAGTCTGTCTTTAACTTCCACAAAAATGATTCACAGTGTTAGATCTGAATGTTGAATAAACAAAACAATATAAATACACCTCTGGGCTTGATTTGTTAACTGCAAAAGAAAAAAAAGTGCCGAGAAGACATACCAATCTTTTGGTCCTTGACACTAGACTATATCTGTTGCAGGCATATATGGTTTCTAATTAATCCAAAAAGACATCTCTAATTAACATAAGTGCCATCAATAACAGCTGTAGTTTACCCATCTAAAATAACACTGCCATCAAAATCCTGTTGTAAGGCTGCAGAACTTAGAAACCAGTGATACCAGCACAGCCAGAATAAAGACAAAATAATAACCAGCCATATAATCTGGATCACTGCAATGGTGGAATGTTGATCAAGGATGGAAAAAATCCAAGTCGTAAAATTCATCCAGTCCACACAGTTTGAAATGTTGCCATGTAATGTCAAGTAACAAACAGGAAAAATGTCCAGGATGTAAAGTTCTCACAGGGAGTATAAGTTTTGCCTGAATGCCCTTTATTTTATTCAACAAAAACGAGATTGCCCTGGGAGAAGAACAAGCTCCTATATGTGAACCTTATAGTCTGACAACATGCAATCATTGTTATTACACTATAAACATGAATGACTCACAGAGAGTAAATTGAAATGCAGGTTATAGTTATGTGCTCAATTAGAAATAACAGTCCAATATGGAAAATAACTATAGCATGCACCTTTCATGGGTTATACATACAAATGTTTTACTGAGCAATCAGCATTGCACGCCTGTGCTAAAAGCATTTGACTGTATCCTACTCATAAATATGGCTTCAGCTTTTAGCCTGCATAAAGAAAAAATGCACAGCTTCAGGTTACTTTCCTTTGCGTAGTTAGGCATTTCATAGCTGTCAGCTTCTTAGTTTGACTGAAAATGACTGCATTATGTCAGAAAAAGCCTGTTCTCTTTCTATGTGTGTTTACATTACAGCTGAGCTCACTTCTTAAGAACTTGCTAGTAAACTCCATCACTGCTGGCTGTTGTAAAAATCAATCTTTTTTGTTGTATTTCGTATATACGATCCAACATGGTGCTTTTCAATGTTTTAACTTTGCAACTAGGCATTCACTAAAATTGGCTTCTGTGTCACTTAACAGGCAGTTTACTCCATCAAAACAAGGAAACTGACTGCAGAACTCCTACTATACTCACTATATATTATATTTAATCCCACAAATAAACAAGCAGAGTAACTGATTTAATTTCAAGTGTTAAGCAAAATATATTTATATACACCACATATAACAGTACACTATAATAATATCAGAAGGTTACTTCCACATTAGCGCAAAACTCCCTTGTCACCATGCTATTGATGCTACATTGCATGTAACTTCTTCTAATACCAGTGAGTTGTACTGCATGAAACACCATGAAATAAACTCCAAAACAGGAAAAGTTAAACTTGTTAAATGTTTCCCTAGAGTGAGGCACAATCTTAGCAGTGCTTAGGGGTACTTAACAAAAGTTTGTTAAGGATGTCTACACACTGCCAAGATCAGAGCTTGTGCTTGGAACTGACAACCGTGCCTGTCATCTGGCAAACAACTACATTAAAAGATAAACCAGCTATTGGAAGTTGTTACAAGTTCACTCTGCTACTCTTATAAAACATAAAGTGTGGCAGAAGAAAGTATCAAACAGATATTAAAGCTGTTAGTTCCAGAGAAGGGTACTTTATTTCTGTCTTCTGCTTTCTGCCTGTTTTACAGCGGTAAAATGTTTAGCAGGTTAGAAAACACATCTCTCACCCCTACATGTTTTTCCTATCACTGATATTTCATAGATAAGGTAAATGTACTTACTACAATGAATTATCACTGCATTTCACCAATCATGACGTTTATTATGTGTTGAAAAACGTACATGCCACAATTCATTTCTCAGCATTTGCTCTCAAGGTTACTTTCTTAGCATCAATCTAATGAGCTGGGCATGATCACAGACCCAATCATAATGCTTTTTTTCTATACATACATGTGACACATAGCAGAAAAACCCGTTTAAATTATTCATAAGCCTTAAAACTCAAACCCCTCATAAGGAGTGGCTGAGTTTTCCATTCTCTTTATACAATTACTTAACTCCAACATTTAAAAAATATATTTCTAAGGTTAATTTTCAAGTTATATATTGTATTAGTAAGAGACACAATTCTGTTTAGCACTATATATGTAAGTGTATTCTTGAAAAAAAAAACATTTAGCCCTTAAATTATTAATTAACAGATTGCAGCATTATATGTCATATTCCTGCTAAAACATATACATAAAACAAACACTAATCTGAAGCAGTTAGACTTATTGCCTGACAGGTAAGTGTTGAAGTGATCTATTTTCCTATTACTCTGATAAGTAAGCCAGTTATAACATGGAATGAAAAAACTAATTTTTATCCAGTTAATATATGAGATTAAGATATTGTGCAGATGCTAATACATGCATGCTTGCGTGCAATCGATTGCAAGGAATGCAGCAGATAAATAACCTGAGACATTAAAATTAAGGAATATCGACAAGCCTCTCTTGACCCATGGTAGGCAAGGTGTTGACAAGTCACCATTGTCTGTGACAGCTTCTATTTTTTTTTTTTTTTGTTTAATAAACATTACTACTGGAGCTGTACCATCTACTTCACTTTATATTTCCTTCCTCTTAGGAAGCCCCTGCCTTCCTTATCACTCAACAAACTATGTCTGTAAATTGGCACAACTAGCAGCCTGAGAATAGTTACAAATTCATTGTAATTTGTACCCAAAATGGAAGGGCCTAACTCTACATTTAGAATTAAGGACTGTTGAAATCTGTTTTCAGCAGCTGAATTGTTCTTCAGTGTTTTTCTGCACATCATACAACTGAATGCCAGTTTCCTCTCCTGTCCCCACCATAGTAAAACTCTTCCGTAATGTAGTTAACAGATGTACCATTAAATATATTTGTAGTACAGTCGATTTATGGCTTGAATTTACAATTTAAAATACAATATGAAAATCAGAATAGTACTATGCAATACAACTCATCTTCCCATAAATAATTAATCAAGAGTTTCATTTCCAAAAAGACATCAATTTTGCTAAGTATTAACAAACAGAACAATTTTAAAGATGCACTATATTTCAAATAAAACTATAAAGTAGAAGAACAACCAAAATCAGGTAAGTGACATAATATGAGGCTCAGAAACCCAAAGTAAACATCAAAAACAAAGTACTTGCCAACTCAGATGAATGTTTACTAAAGGCATCTAGAGACATATAAGTGGTCTTGAGCTACATCAGAAAATTGCTTTAGTCCCTGATTTTATTGCTAGCAGGGATACCTTCTACCTGGAGTTTGCACACATATTCATTGTTTGCATGGATTACTGATGGAGCATGCTTATATGCAGGCAGAATGTGAAGTACTGAGAGTGTCAGTGTATGCCTGTGCTTGTGCATGGATGTGTGTGTGTGTGTGTGTGTGTGTGTGTGTGTGTGTGTGTGTGTGTGTGTGTGTGTGCATCATGTGTGTATGTGTGTGCACATGCGTGTATATGTGTACATGGGTGTGCACGTGTGTGTATGCATGTGAATGTTTTTGCGTGTGTGTGTGTGTGTGCATGTGTGTGTGTGTGTGTGTGTGTGTGTGTATGTGTGTGTGTGTGTGTGTGTGTGTGTCTGAAAGTCAAATCTAATGACTGGCAGCAAACCACACATTTTAGGAGTAAAGGACCAAAAGACAAAGTAAATATCTGAATATTTAAAAAAATATTGTATTATTGATGTAAAATACTTTCTTCAATACCATTTACATATACTACAGCAACTTTGAAAAATATAGTAATAGAAAAATAAGTAAGTAAAACAGAGCAATTATGTAGGTGGCCCATTCTCTTAGCACAATCATGCCCTCCAGGGTACGTGTGTTATTGTGAAAATAATGCCCTTCCAGGGGTGTAGATGGACTCCACCTACAGAGCCGGGCCTCAGAACACCCCTAGGCAGATGTTATTTCCACAATAACATACATCTTGTTGGGCATTATTGCTTGCATATGACTTGGATATTTTCTCCCCTGAAATGCAATGAAAGTGGTCATTATCCAAGTGCACTCTCCCAATTGATAAGCAACAAATAACATAAGTCTACAAGTAAGGAAATAAGCAAGTCATTAAAAAAATAAGTGAATGAATGAATGAATAAATAAATAAAAAAAGACCAAATGTTACTTTTCCCCACCCATTTTCCACAACATAATTATTTGCAGCAGTAATATCACAGATGGGTTTAGTTTATGCTTGCATTTTCTTACAGCGGCTTCATATTTACTCTAGTGTCACAAATCGTATCAGATATCACTGAATCCTATCATAACAAATACATGTTATAATAAGTAAACACTAAATTACCACAGTGGTTTTGGATGATCTCTCTGTAATTATGTTATAATTGTTTAATTTCCACATTATAAGGGATTTAAATTACACTGAAATTTATGACTTTCCTTCCTACTGTAAAAATGTAAATGTCAGACAGCAAACCAAATTAATTTAGATGCAAGTCCTTTTGTCTAAACAATATACAAATTGACACTATTTATAAGGCTCAGAAAACATACCTAAATTGAGCCAAACCTCTGTTTAGGAACCAGAATAGCACCTGCTCATATTGTCAGTTTGCCAGTTTGTGATGCTGGAAGGTTGCAATTATACGGAGTATTGAAGAAATATATTTCTAACGTAAATCAATACATAGTCTCAGCTAAAATCGGTGCATGCACATCAGTTGTCGAACACGTGCCGTTCAGTAAAGCAGATGTACTTGAACATGGCCACATGGACAATGGTCTATATTACATATATCATCTGGTTTGTTTGTCTTTAAAATTTAGGACTACATTTTAATATTGTAAGTTAAGACATTTTAAGCATATAATACTATTTTGAAAATAACTAAAAATGCTTATTCAGAATATCATTGTTGACAGACAATATCTATTGTTTATACATAAATCAGACATTGTTTTTTCTGATAATGGTAATGATAGATTTGAAATTTCCAGCAATATGGTATTATAAAATACTGATAATAAAATTAAATGTAGTATTGTCACTGTGCGTCATTAACCTGGTACACAGTTCTTTATTTCTTCTTTAATGTTAAATCAGAAATTCTAGCCTTTGTTTCTTATGGCAGGTGAAACCTCCATACGCATTTACTTTTGTAGTAAAATACCTAAATTCCCATCTGTGATGATATTAACTCAGAAATCCTAGCTTATTCCTGTTAATAAAACATATGTGAAGTCCCATAAATGTTTAATTTACTGATAAACTACCCATATTCATACCTCTTATTATATTAACTCAGTCTAGTCCTCTTTGGGTAGGTGTAAAGTCCCATAAATATTTAATTTAGTAGCTACAAATCCAAATTTCTACTTCTGATTATATTATCTCAGCAATTGCAGTGTATTTGTCTTAAGACACTTGCAATGCTTTGATTCATTTGTGTCATCAAGTATGAAACCACCCTGTCCTTCCACCTGGAAGAGTTCAGGAAATTTAGTTCATTAAAATAAGCGTCTGGGAAGAACTCTAGATGTACTCTTACCAATGTCTCTCATCACTCTGAGAATTACCAGAAAGCTGATAGGAATGCTGTTCATATGAAATGACAACAGTACCTGTTACTAAAAACTATATATTTTTTCATGCAGTTTGCTTCAAATATGGAGGTTATTTGGCAGTTTGGCTTCCTTGGCAAAAGCTACAAACAAAGTACGCATTTGATGCAGATTCAGTAAAACCTACATGGTCCACTAAGACCATGTGCATGTCACAGCATGATGTGCACATGGTAGCACACAGTTTTGCATTCAGTAAGCAGCTCTACACCATGTGCAGGCCTGCGCAAATATGGTTAACATCATGGCATGCTAATTACAACATAAGCAGCTGAACTGTATGCTAATCAACCAATCCAAGATAGAGGAGCTCTTCATCAAGTTATAAAGCAATTGTATAGACTCAATATAGGTTTTCCTTGCAAATTCCAAAACCTATTGGAATGCAGACACATAACGTACTCTACATGTGCAACTAACAGTGGGTAAAACATGTGCAACTATCCATGTGCAACTAACAGTGGGTAAAACTGCCTTCCAGTTTATAACCTCCTACAGACCACTCTCCCAAACCCAGGAACCCCACTCGGCCTTCCTGAGAACACTGGAAAATATGAAGGTCTCTCCAGACACCATTATATTGGGCGACTTCAACTACCCAAACATAGACTGGGAGCATTACTCTAGCTCCAACAGCCTAGCTCAAAGGTTCCTAGAATTTATAAACTCAAATGCTATGGAACAACTTGTTACCACTCCCACAAGAAGGGAAAACATACTGGACCTGATCATCACCAACATGGGGACTCTATGCTCCAGACCAGAAGTGTATCCCTCATTGGTAAGACCAGACCATAAACTAATCTCACAAGATATTCACATCCCGACCCCAGCCCCTGCCCAGAAAACCACATTGAAAAACTTCTCTAAAGCAAATTTCACACTCCTCAAAATTGAGGTGGAATCCTTCAAAGCCCCCGGGCCTGTGGAAAATACGGCCCAGACCGCAGAATCCTTTATAAATGCATTATATGAACACCTTCAGGAATGCATGGATCATGCAATCCCAAATAAAACCAAGACCCAATCCTCCAAAGGCAGATGTCCTGTCTGGTAGACCCCAGCCATAAACAAACTATACAATAGAAAGAGGAAGCTACTACATGATAGAGCAAAATCCCAAAAAGGGAAGGCATCTCTGATCAGTGTTAGCAAAAAACTACGGGCACTCATAAAATCATCTAAGTACAGCTTCGAGAGAAAAATCGCACAGGACACTAAGGATAATCACAAGGCTTTCTTTAGTTATGTTAGGAACCTGGGTGGGAATTCCCAGATATGCTCAGTATTAGCCCAAAATGACAAAAAATACACCAAACCCACAGACATTGCCAACATCCTATCTGATAGGTTCAGAGCAAACTTCTCCCCCCCCCTCCCCACCAAAAGGGCAAATATCTATCCCAGCAGAGTGCTGCCCCCCTGACATCTCAGATGCTCAGATAAAAGCCTCCCTCTCCAAAGCAAAAAACACAGCATCAATGGGACCAGACGGTGTCCCTGGCTGCGTCCTACATGAACTCCAAGAAGAGCTAAACCCAAACATAAAACTACTGTTCAATCTCAGCCTTACCACAGGATATGTACCGAAAGAGTGGCGTACAGCAACAGTGGTCCCTCTCCACAAAGGTGGTGCCTCAACGGATCCTGGAAACTATCGCCCCATAAGCCTGACTAGCTTGGTCTGCAAAGCTATGGAAAGGATCATCATGGACCTCATAAATAAAGATATTGGGGATCTACAGACACTGGATCCTACCCAGTTCGGCTTTCTTAAGGGTAGATCCTGTCTCTTAAACCTGGTCAATTTCTTTGAAACAGTCACCAAGGCCATTGACGAGGGGAAGGTGGTCCACACAGCCTACCTGGACCTCGCAAAAGCCTTCAATACAATACCCCACTCGGGCATTATAGATAAGCTCACCAGCTTAAATATAAACCCCTATGTCACTAGATGGGTTGCAAACTGGCTCAAGGACAGAACCCACATGGTTAGAATTGCTGGAGCCATGTCAGACTCCAAACCAGTTACAAGTGGCATCCCACAAGGCTCAGTCCTGGGACCTCTCTTGTTCGGTATATATTTCTCGGAGGTACAGGCCAACATGGAAGGACTGTGTCTGACCAAGTTCACAGATGACTGTAAACTGGGTGCCATAATCGACTCTCCAGCCGACACAAGCATCCTCCAAAAGGGCCTCATAGAAACAGACAACTGGTGCCAGAGCCATGGACTCAAGCTAAATACCAAAAAGTGTATAGTCATCCCCTTTGTCAAAAACAAAGTGCCCACAAACTACCACATAGGTGGTAATCCATTAAGTATGGAAGAAGTAATTAGGGACCTGGGGACCCAAGTTAATAGCGATCTCTCATTTGACAACCACGTGGCCAAAGTGGTTAGAAAAACATTTTATATAGCCCACCTAATCATGAAGGGATTCACATATAGATCAGAGGAGGTCATCGTGCCTCTTTACTCATCCCTCATCAGGCCCATAATTGAGTACAATGCCCCTTTTGGGATGTACCTTACCAGACACCTGCAGTAACTGGAAAGACCCCAAAAGTACCTCACCAAGAGGATCAAAGGACTCAAACAGATGCCATATGCTGCCCAGTTAAAGAAACTCCAGCTCTACTCAGTGGCATACCGCCTGCTCAGAGGCGATCTGTGCCTGACATATAAAGCCATGTCCAATCAGGAATTAATGGACATGTTGCACCTCAGAAAATGTAAATCCCATCGAGTTATGCGCTCGAGACACTTGAACCTCAGCACTGAAATAAATAAGACATGCTGGAGGGACAGATTCATAACCCAGAGGCTCCCTTCACTCTGGAATAAAATCCCAGTCCATGTTCGACAGAGTCCCTCATTGACTCTCTTCAAGAGGAATCTTGATGAGTGGATGGGGGATCGTAGGTTTACCCCGGGTATCACTTCTGTGTCACTGTTAGACAGAGGCACAGCATACTTACCTCAAAAAAGGGCATAGCAAAATTCATTTTAAAATGGGTGGCGAAAGCCAAACACACTCTGGCTAGGCTTATAAATGCCCTAGGGCAGATAGCCTAGTATGAACCTATGAACCTATGAACCTATGAATACTGTTAGGGGCTGCAGTTGCTGTTGTACATATCTATATGCAACATGCACAAGTCTATGCTTCTGCTGCTGCAAATAGACCTTGGCCATGAAGGAAGAGGGTATTTAGACCCCTTTTAACTTAAAATTGTCTGCATGATGTGGAAATTGTAGACCACTATAGGATGGATAGAGACACACTACATGAACGTTGCAACCTCTGTCATCCACAACTGAGAGAAAGAACAAACTGAGGGGAACAATACCGATGGAGGCTAAGGTATGTGTAGCAGTTAGAACATTAGCTAGAGGAACCTGTCATAGGGCAATATGACACATGCTGGGGATATCAGAGGCATCAGCATCCACAATCCTACATCAACTCCTTTATGCTATGTTACAACATGCCACTGATTACTTACTGTTTCCCCATACACTCACAGTAATACCAGGATGATTACATGATTGCAAGAACAAAACTACTGAAACCCAAATTTTGACATGGAAGCACACAAATAGTACTTGGCTCCGTATCCCGAAAACCACAGGAAAATGACAGTTTATACAATTCAAGGTATAACAAATAATGCACTTGTTATGAATGCTTTCTACACAATTGTCACAAAATGTGTACACATTTACAACACAAATGTCAATTGTTTATGATTGCTAGGCACCTCTCAGTATGCCCAGCATTCCCCTTGCTGTGTTTATAAGCCATCTTAGCTGCATAACACCCCTACCCCTTGCTGTGTTTATAGGCCATCTTAGATGCATAACACCCCTGTATCATTGACGATATAATTACTTTACATTTCTATGGAATAAGATGGAAAAGACTGTAAGGTAACTAGTTTAGCAATAACACTTGTAATGACGTACTAAGGCTGTGTATCTGTGAAAGTCAATGCATGTCAAAAATACCTGTGCCAAGAGTGAAGTATAAGAAGTGCAGACAGATGACAGTTTAATCCCCTAATGCATATATACATATATATATATATATATATATATATATATATATATATATATATATATATATATAAACAGTTCTCTTCATAACATGTAAACACATCTAGCATGAAAATACAAACATACTTTAGCAGCATCAGAAAGGAAAGCCAATCCTCTGTGTTCTACAAATGCACAAGTCCTCTCACCTTCAGGTTCCCTAGCTACATGGTTACCTTGTTCTGGTGTAGACTCATGCTTCTGATCATGGTGAAGATGCAAATGAGGTGTGAACTCATTAGAATTGCTGAATGCAAAACTTTTGACTTTGTGTAGCAGATGTAAACATAGCGTAGACACTACCTCAGTGTTTGATGCTAATGGATTTCAACTGTGAATGATTAATGGGAGGGAAAAAAATACATAATTCAGACTCCTTACTTGCAGTTTGTGTGTCAGCTAGGATACACTTACAAAGTATAGAAGTAATTGCAGCAAGCTTTGAAATGGAAGTGAACAGCACACATTTCTCATTTTCAGTAAAAACAAACAAACTCTACTTCCTTTAATGAAAATGTATTTTACTGTCATGTAATTTTGTTATATATTTTAAGGACAATGATACAAAATGCCCCATAGACTGCATGTGTGAGAATACAGCAGACATAAGAATGTACACAATATAAAGAGAAGACAGAATTGTTCTGGTACAAGCAATACTCATAAATGGTTATGTAATCATTCTTTGCTCTAAATATGTAAGCAACACATATACAAATAACTGAGAGTGTACAAGTGTTATCTGCCTTTATAATACTGTACTGGAAATGGGACTTGCTCATATACATAATGACTGTCATTCCTACTGCAAAGCTGTTTCTGTAGCAAAGAAAAATAAGACACCCTTACTATGTTTTGTATGTTCATTAGTCTGAGAGTTTGAATCCAGAGTTGTGTAGAAATGTATTATGTGTATTAAGATGTATTTTGTATTTTTTTTTACTTCTTTTTATAATATTAATATCTGCACAGTGTGTGGCTTAGCGCAGCCACAATGAAATGGATAAATACATTAAAAGTTAGTGTTATTTTACTTGTATGATAAAGACTGCATAAAATACAGCTGCATATCAAGTATGTGTATAGCACACCTGGGAAACATGATGAATCATACAGTATATGGTATCTGTAGATCATGGTTCAAATCACACATTTATCTTTTAATGTTAAACTTAAGCAAAGCCTAGGCTCAGCAAAGCTTGCATGTCTAGAACACCTGTGGACAGGAAGCAGACAGTAGGCAATTTGTATCATGTGTGGTGTGCCACCATGCAAACATGTTAAGTGGCATTGCATGGCAGAGAGCACACATACATAGCAACTAATGTGAAAATATACAGCTGCAGCAGTTGTAAGTAAAGGGTTACAGTACAGGTGAGCCTGTGTTCTAATCCAGCTAAGGTTAAACTTTTCTTACTGATGTTCCACTTTAATTTATATGAAAATGAACAGTAGAAAAATACCTCCACATAGGAATAACTGTCTATATCATGTGCATTGAGCATAATTTATTTATTATTTTATTTAACATTTGGTAATCAGGAAAGTCTGACTGGGTACCCATAATCAATTTTCAGTGAACGCATGGGGAGAAAAGCTCCACACAAATCATACACAAATACAATATCACTAACATTGATAAGAGATAAACTTCTCTACAGATGTTTTAAAATATATACAGTTGATAAAAAGTACATCTTAGACATGAACAGGATATCAGAGATATATTGCATGTGTAATTGTGGATATCAGTACAATTATGTTTCTACAAATACACATTTATTTCTGAACTTTCATATTACACACATGCATGGTTAAACACTCAACTCTTTAATGTGTATCCATAACCAATGAACGGGTCTGACAAACAAGGTCTCAGTTACACACAGGCATGGTTAAACACTCAACTCTTTAATGTGTATGCATAACCAATGAACAGGTCTGACAAACAAGGTGTCAGTTACACACATGCATGGTTAAACACTCAGTTCTTTAATGTGTATGCATAACCAATGAATGGGTCTGACAAACAAGGTGTCAGTTACACACATGCATGGTTAAACACTCAACTCTTTAATGTGTATGCATAACCAATGAACGGGTCTGACAAACAAGGTGTTAGTTGCAATGATCACTTTGCACAGTAATCACTGTAAAAAATGCACTTGTTTGTCACCTTTCCCTGTGGCAGCTGGTATAAGTTAATGCTCCCAATACATGTGAGCCAGGGTTCTAATCTAACATACTCACACTTTTATTAATGCTTTTCCACTCAGTTTTAAAAAAATATTAAACAATGTAAACAAAATTATGAATAACAATGAGTATGTATAACACTGGAGCTCATATGAATTATATGTGTGACTGAGGGTATACTGACAATTATGTTTCTGTAATTATAATTGCCTTTTCTGACCTTGGATGGACTTCAGACTTCAGTGATAGTCATACACACATGAATGTACAGTATAAACCAGGAATTTGTCTGGCCATACACATACATGTTTAACCCCCTCACTTTATGATGTGTATTTATATATAATTAATGAGCATGTCCAGCAAGCACATTTTTCTGTGGCAAGGATGAAGACTCGCCTATGTGGAAGATCATATTTTGTCTAGTTTGCATAGTTTTGAATCCCACATTGTACAAATTAATTTCATCAGTGTGTAAAGCCACACAACAAATGTGCCAGGTCATAAAATATATGCCCCAATACATGTCTGCAAAGTTAAATTAAATAACAATTACAACAGCAACCAATCCATAAGCTAATGCCAACTGTCAGGCTATCATTCCTATCTCAAACGCTGCTTTCCTTTCTGTTTGGCATTGTTGTTCACTGCTTAATGTTGCACAAACTCGGTTAGCATGGTTGTTCAGGTTTGAACAGTAGCATTAAACATGATAACAGGCACTGGCAGGAAAACACTTAACTGCTGCTGTTTAACTTGAGGGGACATGTCTGGAGCTAGAATGGAATGTGCCCAATTTAGGGCTCAAAGATGGGGTGTGGATGAGTCCAGAATCTTTAGTGGACTTCTTCTAAAGCGCCACAGCCAAAGGCTGCTGCAGGGGGGTTATACCAGATCTCAGTACAAATCTGAGGCTTGGAATAGTCTGGCCAAGGCTGTCTCCAGTGCGACTGGCATCCACACACTGGAGATCAATGCAGGCCCCACTTTAATGACCTCAAATGTGCAAGCAAGAGATGCTCGACCAGTGGCTGGATGAGGTTAGGACTGATGACATCCCACAGTTGTGCAAGTATACAGATAAATATCATTTAAATTAGATAGAAAGCTGCATATAGGCAAGACTGGTATGCATAATGCTCTTCTCTTGTTCTTTCCTTTTTATAATACAGCCAGCCACGAGATCGTAGCAAATGGGGAAACCCATGCTGATCATTTAGAAAGACTTAGAGAAACAAGGGCTTTGTATGCAGCACAACATAACTGTTATTTTATCTAATGGATTGCTCTTCTATACAGTAGTAGCAAACTAATCCTGCATATCTTAACTGCAGAATCAAGCATGCATGCTTTAGTCTGTAGCACAAGCCAGATGGCCAAGTCAATTGTAATACTATATTCATATGTTGTGGGTTCAAATGCTACAAATAACAAATATATAGTAAAATCATTTAAAAAATACATAATAATGTCAACAAAATTGGCATGCATGCCATGCTGTTAATTTAATCTGTATTATTTGATCAAGCATATGTGCAATATATGTATATTTTAAGGACTGCTTTGAGCAATCATCAGTTATACTTTGTAGTTGTTAAAAAGTATACGTACATGTAAAAGTAGAAATAAATTCTTCATATTGTACTCATTTATTGTATGTCACATATTCTGGTACTAATTATCTCTTTTTTTCTCTTACCCCTACCTTTATCTTTTTTTTTTATATATGTCGTCACAATGTTTTGATGTCATCATGTTCTGACAACTCAAAAAATGCATTACAGCATAGGGAGGTGGGCAAACCACTGTGGAGCCTGTGCTCCACTGACTCTGGCATGGACACCCAGCACATCTGGGACCCAACCTGGCAGTACTGACTATGTTGCCCCTGCACTACCTGGGCCCGCAACATCAGGTAGCACTACCCTGGCAGCTGATGCTGTGGTACCCTCCAGGAGTAGTGGTAGAGGTGGTAGTTTTATCATCCACCAGAAGATACCAGGGTAGGTGTGTAGGGTGATGCACAGCATCACTGGTGCACAGCTATGCTGGATGGAGCGACTACTCACAATTCAATAGGAGAAGATGCCGAGCACTCCAACAGCCAGTGGAGTAAGTGGACAGTAATGACAGTCATGCAGGTGAGGACTTAGATTCTCACAGTCTCTATGTTTGACAGGCATGGATATCTGTTGTCCCCTTTCTAACTCCAATCATGGTATCCCCAACCTTTTGTGGCTCTCAACATCACTGTGTCTTGTCTTGTCTGTCCTGTTTGTTTCCATCTGTTTCCTCACCTATCCTACTTACCTGACCCAAAAATACATATGTCCCTTACCCAACATTCCTCTCTTACTGAAATAAAACATTATAAATGGGCACCTGCCCTCCCAAAAGAATATTGTCCCATGCATAGCTTTGTGCTTCTCACGTACATCTTCTTGACACACTTGATTTGGTCCAGTTGGCTATATAACGACCGCATTGTTGTCATCCTTCTTTGCTGAGGTGACAGTCCAAATTCAGCCAATCGTCTATACATGTTTTCATTTTTATTTTACACTGTTGAAGAAGTGGATAGCTATGCTTCTTTCCTACCTTCCTCCTGCACAGTCCTATATTGTTTTCCCTTTGTTCTTCCCCCATCTTGCCCCCCATTTCACCACTTTTCTATCTACTCCACTGTAACACCTTTAATCTGGTCAAAAAATGGAATCACACACACATAAATAATAAATCTAAAATGTAGCCCTTCACTTTTTGTCCCCTGTGTTTGAGAGGAGTTTTGCATCGAGCACCACTGCCAAGCAACCCAAAGGCTCTTAATGTCCAGTGGCATGTTGCAGTTACCTCCATGCAGTGTTGATTAAACCCACTGCATGAAGGCAGCACACAGTTAAAGTAGAATAAAGGCACCTATATTATAAATTTCATTTTAAAAACTATTTATTTAGTCTGATGATTGTATCATTTTGTAACTCCATATGCGTACTGCTGACATAAACCACTTCAGTACTATCTGTTTATATAGAGTACTTCACTGTAGTCATTCCATCCCACATTTGAAATAATTATCACATGAAATTATTTGATTATATTTGAATACATATTTAAAATTATTAGCTAGAGCTGGATTTGAACCCTATATCATCTGGCCTCAAAATTAAAATCTCAGTGCTCTATTTTTTGCTGCCATAGAGTCAGCTAAGCAGAAAGTATGTTTCTTACTCTCAGCACTATCCAAGGTACTGACTGCTACACCCTCTCCACATAATGGGTTTGTATGGAGAAAATCAAACCAATAGAAATGCCATAATTGTATCAATGAAGCAGAGGCCCACATTTACTTGTCACTTAACTACACACAAATGGGGAAAGCAATATAAATATTTTTTAAGGTTAGACAGTTTAAGACACAATATTTCCAATATGAGCTATTTAAGAACACTATAGCATCTGTTAGTTGTGTCTACCATAAAAAGTAGGGATAAGTACTTCTCAAGTAGGAGTCCTTAAATGTGTATCTGGCAAGTGCAAACACTTTGCCATCAGTCGTGCACTATGGAAAGTGCTCATTAACATGTATTACTTATGTTTACTGCTCATTTAGCTTTCATCCCATTAAATTCCATGTAAAAACCCAACCAAAGGGAAGGCGGGTTTTAATTACTGAACTCATTTAGACTGTAGGGGGTCTATATAAAAAACATGAATGCTTACCTTATCAAATCCCTAAACATCGACCCGTCCTCATCAAACCACAAAAACACCGAACGCCCTAAACCACGAAATTCAAAACATCGAACTATCATACTCTGTCTCACCCCACCACCCACTACATACTACCTACACAAACAAACTAAATAAACCACATACATACACTAACCAAATCCCTGCATTTAACCCTAAACTAAACCCTACGTCTAACCCTACACTAAATCATACATATACCACCATGTATGCACACAACTTAACCCGCACCCTAACCCTAAGGTCTGTAACTATTGTACACTTACCTTAAAAAGCTAAATCCAAACAAACTAAATAATCAACACACATTCACTTAACAAAACACTACACTAAATTTAACATACATTACCATCCATGCACTTACCTTAATCCGCACCCTAACACTAAGGTCTGTAACTATCACACACTTACCTTACAGAGCTATACTGCAGAAAGCCAGCCATGACGATTCGGCATTTCCGGTTTCGCTCTTCTGGACGTTTGATGATTTCGCTTTTCGATAAGGATGGGTTGATGTTTAGGAATTCAGTAAGGTAAGCATTCGACTCACTAATAGGGAACCGACTGTAGGAAGGTGTTACCTGCACCCATGCATTGAAACTTGGTATCTCAGTACTCGTTCCCAAATATCAAATACACTACAGAAATCAATACCAAAAGTACTTTGTTATATACCCTGCACATTTTTATACTTCTCAGTACTCGTTCCCAAATATCAAATACACTACAGAAATCAATACCAAAAGTACTTTGTTATATACCCTGCACATTTTTATACTTCTCAGTACTCATTCCCAAATATCAAATACACTACAGAAATTAACACCAAAAGTACTTTGTCATATACCCTGCACATCTTTATACTTCTCAGTACTCATTCCCAAATATCAAATACACTACAGAAATCAATACCAAAAGTACTTTGTTATATACGCTGCACATCTTTATACTTCTCAGTACTCAATCCCAAACATCAAATACACAACAGAAATCAATACCAAAAGTACTTTGTTATATACCCTGCAAATCTTTATACTTCTCAGTACTCGTTCCCAAATATCAAATACACTACAGAAATCAATACCAAAAGTACTTTGATATATACCCTGCACATCTTTATACTTCTCAGTACTCATTCCCAAATATCAAATACACTACAGAAATCAGCACCAAATGTACTTTGATATATACCCTGCGCATCTTTATACTTCTCAGTACTCATTCCCAAATATCAAATACACGACAGAAATCTATACAAAAGTTCTTTGTTATATACCCTGCACATCTTTATACTTCTCAGTACTTGTTTCCAAATATCAAATACATGACAGAAATCAATACCAAAAGTACTTGGTTATATACCATGCACATCTTTATACTTCTCAGTACTCGTTCCCAAATATCAAATACATGACAGAAATCAATACCAAAAGTACTTTGTTATATACCCTGCACATCTTTATACTTCTCAGTACTCATTCCCAAATATCAAATACATGACAGAAATCAATACCAAAAGTACTTTGTTATATATGCTGCACATCTTTATACTTCACAGTACTCGTTCCCAAATATCAAATACACTACAGAAATCAATACCAAAAGTACTTTGTTATATACCCTGCACATTTTTTATACTTCTCAGTACTCATTCCCAAATATCAAATACACTACAGAAATCAATACCAAAAATACTTTGTTATATACCATGCACATTTTTATACTTCTCAGTACTAGTTCCCAAATATCAAATACACAACAGAAATTAACACCAAAAGTACTTTGTCATATAATCTGCACATCTTTATACTTCTCAGTACTCATTCCCAAATATCAAATACACTACAGAAATCAATACCAAAAGTACTTTGATATATACCCTGCACATCTTTATACTTCTCAGTACTCATTCCCAAATATCAAATACACGACAGAAATCAATACCAAAAGTACTTTGATATATAACCTGCACATCTTTATACTTCTCAGTACTCATTCCCAAATATCAAATACACTACAGAAATCAGCACCAAATGTACTTTGTTATATACCCTGCACATCTTTATACTTCTCAGTACTCATTCCCAAATATCAAATACACTACAGAAATCAATACCAAAAGTACTTTGTTATATACCCTGCACATCTTTATACTTCTCAGTACTCATTCCCAAATATCAAATACATGACAGAAATCAATACCAAAAGTACTTTGTTATATACCCTGCACATCTTTATACTTCTCAGTACTCGTTCCCAAATATCAAATACATGACAGAAATCAATACCAAAAGTACTTGGTTATATACCCTGCACATCTTTATACTTCTCAGTACTCATTCCTAAATATCAAATACACTACAGAAATCAGTACCAAAAGTACTTTGTTATATACCCTGCACATTTTTAAACTTCTCAGTACTCATTCCCAAATATCAAATACACTACAGAAATCAACACCAAAAGTTCTTTGTTATATACCCTGCACATCTTTATACTTCTCAGTACTTGTTTCCAAATATCAAATACATGACAGAAATCAATACCGAAAGTACTTTGTTATATACCATACACATCTTTATACTTCTCAGTACTTGTTCCCAAATATCAAAGACACGACAGGAATCAATGCCAAAAGTACTTTGTTATATATCCTGCACATCTTTATACTTCTCAGTACTTGTTCCCAAATATCAAATATATGACAGAAATCAATACCAAAAGTACTTTGTTATATACCCTGCACATCTTTATACTTCTCAGTACTCGTTCCCAAATATCAAATACACTACAGAAATCAATACCAAAAGTACTTTGTTATATACCCTGCACATCTTTATACTTCTCAGTACTCGTTCCCAAATATCAAATACACTGCAGAAATCAATACAAAAAGTTCTTTGATATATACCTTGCACATCTTTATACTTCTCAGTACTCATTCCCAAATATCAAATACACTACAGAAATCAGCACCAAATGTACTTTGATATATACCCTGCACATCTTTATACTTCTCAGTACTCATTCCCAAATATCAAATACATGACAGAAATCTATACAAAAGTTCTTTGTTATATACCATGCACATCTTTATACTTCTCAGTACTTGTTTCCAAATATCAAATACATGACAGAAATCAATACCAAAAGTACTTGGTTAAATACCATGCACATCTTTATACTTCTCAGTACTTGTTCCCAAATATCAAATACATGACAGAAATCAATACCAAAAGTACTTTGTTATATACTCTGCACATCTTTATACTTCTCAGTACTCATTCCCAAATATGAAATACATGACAGAAATCAATACCAAAAGTACTTTGTTATATACCCTGCACATCTTTATACTTCTCAGTACTCGTTCCCAAATATCAAATACACTACAGAAATCAATACCAGAAGTACTTTGTTATATACCCTGCACATTGTTATACTTCTCAGTACTCATTCCCAAATATCAAATACACTACAGAAATCAATACCAAAAATACTTTGTTATATACCCTGCACATTTTTATACTTCTCAGTACTCGTTCCCAAATATCAAATACACTACAGAAATTAACACCAAAAGTACTTTGTCATATAATCTGCACATCTTTATACTTCTCAGTACTCATTCCCAAATATCAAATACACTACAGAAATCAATACCAAAAGTACTTTGATATATACCCTGCACATCTTTATACTTCTCAGTACTCATTCCCAAATATCAAATACACTACAGAAATCAGCACCAAATGTACTTTGTTATATACCATGCACATCTTTATACTTCTCAGTACTCATTCCCAAATATCAAATACACTACAGAAATCAATACCAAAAGTACTTTGTTATATACCCTGCACATCTTTATACTTCTCAGTACTCGTTCCCAAATATCAAATACATGACAGAAATCAATACCAAAAGTACTTTGTTATATACCCTGCACATCTTTATACTTCTCAGTACTCATTCCCAAATATCAAATACATGACAGAAATCAATACCAAAAGTACTTGGTTATATAACCTGCACATCTTTATACTTCTCAGTACTCATTCCTAAATATCAAATACACTACAGAAATCAGTACCAAAAGTACTTTGTTATATACCCTGGACATTTTTATACTTCTCAGTACTCATTCCCAAATATCAAATACACTACAGAAATCAACACCAAAAGTTCTTTGTTATATACCCTGCACATCTTTATACTTCTCAGTACTTGTTTCCAAATATCAAATACATGACAGAAATCAATACCGAAAGTACTTTGTTATATACCATGCACATCTTTATACTTCTCAGTACTCGTTCCCAAATATCAAAGACACGACAGAAATCAATGCCAAAAGTACTTTGTTATATATCCTGCACATCTTTATACTTCTCAGTACTCGTTCCCAAATATAAAATATATGACAGAAATCAATACCAAAAGTACTTTGTTATATACCCTGCACATCTTTATACTTCTCAGCACTCATTCCCAAATATCAAATACACTACAGAAATCAATACCAAAAGTACTTTGTTATATACCCTGCACATCTTTATACTTCTCAGTACTCGTTCCCAAATATCAAATACACTGCAGAAATCAATACCAAAAGTACTTTGATATATACCTTGCACATCTTTATACTTCTCAGTACTCATTCCCAAATATAAAATACACTACAGAAATCAGCACCAAATGTACTTTGATATATACCCTGCACATCTTTATACTTCTCAGTACTCATTCCCAAATATCAAATACACGACAGAAATCAATACCAAAAGTACTCTGTTATATACCCTGCACATCTTTATACTTCTCAGTACTCGTTCCCAAATATCAAATACACTACAGAAATCAATACCAAAAGTACTTTGTTATATACCCTGCACATCTTTATACTTCTCAGTACTTGTTTCCAAATATCAAATACATGACAGAAATCAATACCAAAAGTACTTTGTTATATACCCTGCACATCTTTATACTTCTCAGTACTCGCTCCCAAATATCAAATACACTACAGAAATGAATACCAAAAGTACTTTGTTACATACCCTGCACATCTTTATACTTCTCAGTACTCATTCCCAAATATCAAATACAGTACAGAAATCAATACCAAAAGTACTTTGTTATATACCCTGCACATCTTTATACTTCTCAGTACTTGTTTCCAAATATCAAATACATGACAGAAATCAATACCTAAAGTACTTTGTTATATACCCTGCACATCTTTATACTTCTCAGTACTCGCTCCCAAATATCAAGTACACTACAGAAGTCAATACCAAAAGTACTTTGTTTCATACCCTGCACATCTTTATACTTCTCAGTACTCATTCCCAAATATCAAATACATGACAGAAATCAATACCAAAAGTACATAGTTATATACCCTGCACATCTTTATACTTCTCAGTACTCGTTCCCAAATATCAAATACACGACAGAAATCAATACCAAAAGCACTTTGTTAAATACCTTGCACATCTTTATACTTCTCAGTGCTCGTTCCCAAATATCAAATACACTACAGAAATCAATAACAAAAGTACTTTTTTATATACCCTGCACATCTTTATACTTCTCAGTACTCATTCCAAAATATCAAATACACTACAGAAATCAATACCAAAAGTACTTTGTTATATACCCTGCACATCTTTATACTGACAGTATACATATATACTAATGTGCACAGCAATTATTCACAAATATGAACAAAAACGATCACAAAAAGTGTTTGTGTTTGTATGTGGCAACTTAAGTATGTAATGTACACAACATACTGGGAAAAATGTCTCATTTCTGCTACATGCATTCCCAACAGCTGTTTGCACCTAGTTTGACAAGCTGTCTCTTAAAGTATACCTTCACATTAGAAACACAACAGGAAATAGTACATCCGCATTATGCATATCACTCTCGTAACAGGATATGTCAACGTGATCATATAATGATGATGGTATCATTACAAATACCACTATGACAAGGCAAATACATACTTTAATGTTGAAGTTATCACATACAGTGTTTTGCAGATGGGAACAAAATAATTATGTGTGATAGATTAGCACAGCATCCAGATTATGTGTGTGCCCTTATATACGTGTAAGTGTGTGTACATAGTCAGAGAAACATCAGTCTGTACCCTACTATCATCAATCCTGTAACATGCAGAACTTTAAGATCCTGACAGTCATTCATGGCTACCCATCCATTTCATACAGGCCTCCGAACATCTCCCAAACATCTAATGGCGATGTCATCCACTATAATTTGTCCAGCAGCATTGCATAAATTAGACTTTGTGTTGTGGCCTTCGCATTACATACTGAACTATCTAGTTGGTATACATAGGTAAGGCTTCTAATCTTACTATGCTCAACTTTTTGAGTGTGTGTCTGGTCTGAAGAGAATAACTGTGTATCCTGCAATAAGCAATACAATCCCATGCAGTATAAATATTCTGACAGTTGTAAATGACTACACATACATTTCATTCAGGCCTCCCAAAATTTTCTCTCAAACATCCACTGATGATGATATCCTCTAGAAGTTGTCCAGCGCATTGTAAAAAGGAGACTTCTGCTCATGCTGCTTGCATTAAATATTGACTTCTCTAGTTGGTGTGCTTAGTTAGGTATGGGTTCTAATCTCACTGTGGTCAACTGGTGTGTGTGTCTGTATTCATTTGGTTTATATTCCAGATACCATTTAAGACCCGCATATGGGGCAGTGCTATTATCATCTTATTGTCAGCAGCCACTGCTGATGTCATGAGCTATAAAGTGTTGTTGGACACTATAAAAAACAAATGTGTGCTGTGGCACTTGCATTATGTATTGTCCTTTTTAAATAGTTAGATAGGGGTTCTAATTCCATTGCAGGCAACTAGTGTGTATGTAAATAAAATAAAAAAGTGGAAGCCACAGCTCGATTAACTTGTTTATTTTTGTTGGTGCTTTCGTTCAATCAATTCAATGAACTTCTTCAGACTAATCTAATAAATCCTCCCTTCATTTTTATATATCCATTACAGATCACATGCTCACTATGAGTTCAACAATTGGTTAATACCATCTCCCTACATAAAAGTTAAAAATATATGTTTTTTATATATTTTATACATACTACTTAAAACAAATATTGTGTATTTCAAACACCCATTTCTTTCTTTGCTAAAAAAAACTATATCAGCATTACATATTAAATTTAAAATTAACTTACAATTTACCAGTACACATCACATTTAATAAGCATGTTATAGAACATTGTTCATTCAGACCTGGAAGAAGCAGGCATTTAGCCATATTTGCCAACACAGTTCTTGTTTTTCAAGAAGTAAACTCATAAGTCCTCCCGTTACTCCCACTCTTACTTGTTCAGTTACTCTAAATTTAAAATTGTGACTTTTGTTTGCTTGGATATGTTTAGCTAATGCATTTATTTCTTTCCATTTATTTATACAATAAATGTGTTCATAGATCCGTTCTCTCAGTCTACATTCAGTCTTTCCCACATAGAAACAAATGCATTTTTGACATTTCGCAATGTACACCACCTCCTAGGTGTTACAATCAAATTTTCAATAAGTGGAGAATTTCCTATTACCAATAGTGTAGTCCCTTCCTATTTCAATAAAACTGCAGTATGGACAAGATTCACATTTGTACATTCCTGGATTCCTACTCAGTCCTGTTTCTTCCTTTTCTAAAATGATTTTCAAATTAGCCCCTCTCTTATATACTATTCTAGGCGTACAGTGAATCTTATTTCTTAAATAGGTGTCTCCCATTAACATGCATCAATTCTTCTCAATTATATTCTTTAACAAGTAAGAATCTTTAGAATACGGGGTGATAAATCTCACCTCTAAAGGTTCTTTGGCCTTCTTACTTGCATTAACCAATTGACTTGTATTCAATATAAGGGCTGGGGTACCCTGTCATCCCAAAATTGGTCTCAATGGTCCCCCAATTCTCTTTATGTAGACTTCTTTTATCAACTCATCAATTAGAGATGTAGCGTACCCTTGTTTCAAAAACATATTCTTCAAATTTACACATGCAACCAAAATGTCTGCTTCCAGAGTTGTCATTCTGGCTGCTCGTACCAGCTGTCCTTTTACAACTGCACATTTTTGATGTAAAGGATGACTACTTATATAGTGAAAAATTAATTTGAATATGTTTTCTTTCTAAAACTCTTGGTGACATAAGTTAAATTACTTCTATCTTTCCTTAAATTAACATCCAAGAATGCCATTTCTTCTGTATCAAAATAAGTAAATTCCAGAAATTCTGTACTATTATTCATTAACCCAACTAATTCTGTCACCTCCTGCATATTCCCTTTAATAATGATAAAAATGTCATCCAAGAAGTGAGTATAATAAATTATTTTTCCACTATCTGGTCATTTTTGAAATTAATTTTTTTCCCAAAATGCCATTACTAAATTTGCAACACTCGCTCCAGAAGGGGACCCCATAGCTACCCCCTTCTTTCGAATATAAAATAACCCTTTGAATACACAATATTTATTCTTCAAAATTATATCCAGTAGGACTTCTACTAATTCTACATCTGTAGAGTGGGCTTTCTTTTTTAGTAAAAAATCAACTACTCATTCTATCCCTAGTTGGTGTGGGATTACCGTATATAGGTCTTTAACGTCTACTGTTAAAAAGTTGTAGTCCTTTTTAAAGGTTAATTGATTTATTGATTCCAAGAAAGAATCAAAAAGTTCCAGATAGGAAATTAGGAGGAGTGAGTAATTGTGAAAGCACAGGACCAATGCAGCCAACATGGACAAAACCCAGCAAAACATATTCAAATTCATGCAAACATGTAAACTCCATGAAGTCTTCACATTAACCCTACAAGGAGTTTATTGAATCCCCAGGATTATGCAACCAATGGATTTAAATATGTGTAAAAAGGCTGCAATTATAGAAATTATAGAAACTGTATGACAGTTCCCTAGTATTACTACAGCCTATATGAACAATAATTATATGTGTGTGTATGTGTGTGTGTGTGTGTGTGTGTGTGTGTGTGTGTGTGTGTGTGTGTGTGTCTCTTTGTGTGTGTGTGTGTGTGTGTGTGTGTGTGTGTGTGTGTGTGTGTGTGTGTGTGTGTGTGTGTATTTGTGCATATGTGTGTGGGAGTCTGTGTCTGTGCTTGTGTGTGTGTGTGTGTGTGTGTGTGTGTGTGTGTGTGTGTGTGTGTGTGTGTGTGTGTGAGACCATGCATGCATACATTTGTATGAGTGTGAGTACACTCATCCACACACATACACACACACACACACACACACACACACACACACACACACGTGCGCGTGCACACATTCATGCATAAGAGCACCAGGATGAGCATAATGTTTCTTCAGATACATTTTCAGATGGTTATAAAATGCATCTACAGATTTTGAACATGTAATGTTTTTTCCAAAAGAACATGCATGTCACAACTTTGTGCATCAAAATGATTTTCTTTTGAAGTTGCTTATATCTTACACATTATGCAACAAATCATATGTTTTACAATTGTCTAAAAATGGAGTACATCATATTCTGTGTGACTACAATGTTCACATTATAGTTTTCACAGTCTCGCAGATGCTGGAACCTACAGTATCTTGAAAAGCAGATGACCGAAGGTGGGAATCATTCAATGCCTTCAAATACAAACACAGACACACAGACCAACACACACACACACACACACACACACACACACACACACACACACACACACACACACACACACACACACACACTCATAAACACACAACACACACAAGGCTCCACATGCAGACATGTAGTCACACAGCACAGACAAGCTTACATGTATGCAGAAACACTAATCTTAAAAATACTTAAAAGGATGTTTAACAATTGTTAAGCATCCCGTAAGAGCTCTTAAGGTCAAACCTGGATTTGGGCACTAATAGCAGATAGTTCATAGGTAGGTACTAGGCTATCAGCCCTAGGGCCTATACAAGCCCAGCCAAAAAGGTATCGTGGCTTTTGCCACCCAAAAAAAGTATATTTTGCTGTGCCACTGTCGAGCAGAGCCACAGAAGTGATCCCCGGGGTGAATTTCCTATTACCCATCCAGTCATCAAGATTTTTCTTGAAGAGTGCTAATGAGGAGCTTTGTTTGATATAGATAGGTAGTTTGTTCCAGAGTATGGGAAGTCTCTGGGACAGGAATCTATCGCTCTGGCATGTTCTGTTTATTGTGGTGACAAGGTTTAGGTCCCTAGAGCGTGTAGCTCGGAGGGATTGGGATTTCTTTAAGTGGAGCATGTCCAACAGGTCTGAGTTTGACATAGCTTTGTAAGTTAGGCAGAGATCACCTCTGAGTAGGCGATATGCGATGGAGTAAAACTGGAGTTTTCTGAGACGGTCTGCATAGGGCATCTATTTGAGGCCAGTAATCCTCTTTGTGAGGTATTTCTGCAGCCTTTTCAGTTGTTGTAGATGTCTTGTAAGGTAAATATCAAAAGGGGCATTGTACTCTATAATAGGTCTAATGAGTGATGAGTAGAGGGGAACATTTACCTCTTTTTTCTGGATGAGAAACCTTTTGTGATGAGGTGTGCCATGTAAAAGGATTTCCTGACTACTGTGGCGATGTGATTATCAAAGGAGAGAGTACTGTCCACCTGTGTCCCAAGGTCTCTTATCATACTTTCGGTGTTAAGTATACTACCGCCTATGTTGTAGTTCATGGGTACAGAATTTTTGCCAAAGGGGATGACAATGCACTTTTTGGCATTGAGCTTGAGGCCATGGGTTTGACACCAGGCATCTGTCTCAGTGAGGCCCTTTTGTAGGATGTCCACATCATTAGGAGTTTCGATTATGGCTCCTAGTTTACAGTCATTTGAGAACTTTGTTAGCCAAAGACCTTCTTTGTTAGCCTGTACTTCAGAGAAGTAGATACCAAACAGGAGAGGACCCAGGACTGAACCCTGTAGTACTCCACGTGTCACTGGTCTGAAGTCGGATTTGGAGTCTGCTACTTTCACGGTGTGGGTTCTGTCAGTGAGCCAGTTGGCAACCCATCTTGTGACATAGGGATTTATACCTAGTTTAGTGAGTTTATCTATAATTCCAGAGTGGGGGATGGTGTCAAATGCCTTGGCAAAATCTAGATAGGCTGTGTGAACCAACTTACCCTAGTACCATTCAAAAAATGGCAGTGGCATAACTGGAAGCAGCTTAATTTCAAGTTTGTTTCTGCCTGCTCTCTTAGAGGATTTACAGTCAGTCCAGACAAACATTTCACAGCAAATATCTTCTGTACTCTGATGGCTGTGCCAGCTCGTTTACCAGCTTTGAAAAACGCCAAACCACTTTCCATTTTTTACTCATTTCTTACCTACAGCAGATAAATCTCCATTCGGTACAAGGAATTATGATTGGGTATCTGATCGTAAACCTGTATTGTTTGTTCTTGACATGAATGTCAAAATTAATCTCTCACCCCTGGATTCTCGAAAGCTTGCATGGCATGCAAGATTGGTGCAGGAGCTCAAGCATACAATATTTCTGCCGTGCGATCCAGGAACAGCCTGCAGGGGTGTGCACGAGTGTTCCTACACTAATGTTGCACGGACGGACCCCTTGTATGCAAATCACCCCATTTGCAGGAGAAATCTATGCAAATGAGGTGATTTTGCCATCCAGGGCGCTTGCATCCATCTGTGTAGGACTAGTGCTATCTGCAGAAATGTACTCGGTTAGTAACCGAGTACATTTCTGCAAAATCCAAAATGGAGCTGTGACAGCTCCAAATAAAGTCTGCATATCATGTAGTAAGCATGCCAATAGCAAAGTATAAGGCCATTGGCATTGCAAACATAAAAATATACAAAAATCAATTTTTATTTTTTTTTTAGCTGATCTCAGCTGTTTAAGCGTAGGGCAGTGATGTGCAAACGGGATCAGAGGGAAAATAACAAAATGAACCTAAACTAAGCATTTTAACTAAAATCACTATTCTGCCATGCAAGTCAATGGCAGGAAGAAGACAACATGGCCACTGAGTAATGGTTGCAAAGGGGGGAGGCTCAGTGTGAGACATGTAACTATACATTAGCAGGCAATCCTATGCAAATGAAGGGAAGGATAGTGAATCCCAGTTTTCCAGTTTTCCTCAGCATGTGAGTCAGGTTCTAACAGTGTAAGAGTAGGAATAGCTTGGTGCAAGCCTAGGAGTTAGGTGACATCATGGGTGTGTGTGTCAGGCATACTGTAAGTGGATTGGAGCCCTGTGGCTCATGTTTGCTCCTAGCTTAGCAGAGCTAAACTAAGGGGTGTGTTTAAACCTGCCTAGCACTCTTTACAAAGCCTAAGCGGGTGTGCACACTGTGCACCGGGTTTTACAGCAAGAAAAAAGAAGTTAAACTAGGAAATAGCAGATGTGCACATTTGAGGACTCTGTTCGTGCGGCACCCACACGGGCTGAAACAGGAAGGCAATGGAAAGAGAAAACAGCATTAGGAAGGTAATCAAGGAGAACTAGCTTAGCTGGCAGGTGAAATATATTAGAATCAGCCAATTGCACAGGCAGCAGACCAGCCCAGCCCAGAACACTACTATAAACTATGAAAACACCTTCCTCTCTGGTTTTCCCACACTGTACACCACCAGTGTAAACAAGCGGGGAACTTTTAACATTCACAACAGCAAAATGATCTGGGCTGCAATAGCTATCATACAACAACTTGTGGAAGAGGCTGAGGATGGTGAGGATATGAATGCTGTCGACCAACCCACAGTGAAGAGACGGAGAAGAGTGTACAGACCCAGGATAACCTACCAGGGGCTACATGAGCTGGAGATAGTGGGGCACTATAGGGTGGCCAGGGACCTACTACAGCAAATTGTTGAGCTGTGCCAGCCACACGTCACACACAGAACTAACAGAGGGGAACCCATTCCAGTGGATACCAAGTTATGTGTAGGCTTATGAATACAAGCTACAGGTACCTTCCAAAGGCCAACTAGGGATATGATGGGGATCTCACAGGCATCAGCATCCAGGGTACTTCACCAGTTCCTGGATGCCATGTCAACACATGTCGGTGAGCACATATATTTCCCCAACACCCGTGAGGCATTGGCCAGCAATATGCAACTATTCCACCAAATAGCAGAATACCCTGAGGTACTGGGTGCTATAGACTGCATGCACATATGCAGCAAAGCACCACCTGGTGAGTGGGGCAGGGTCTACATCAACCGCAAGGGCTTCCCCTCCATCAACTTCAAGGTCGTGTGCCATGCCCAGGGCATAATAATGAATGTGTGTGCTGGCTGCCCTGGAAGCTATCACGATTCCCACATCTGGCATCTGATGCAGCTGTACCAGAAATTTGCCAATGGGGACATCCCTGAAGGTCACCTAGTGGGGGATGCTGGATACGCACTGGAGCTGTGGCTGATGACAGGCATCAGAAATGCACACACACCCAAACAAGAACTCCATAATGAGGCACACGCACAGACCAGAATTCTAATAGAGCATGTGTTTGGGATGCTCAAGTCATGGTTCCAGTGCCTGGACACATCCGGTGGAGCCTTGCAGTACTAACCAGCTACATGTACCCACATTGTCATCATATGTGCCATGCTACACAATATGATCCTGTGGAAACAGCTGCAGCAGGAATAGAATGGGGCAGGGTCACACAGCCCCCCACCATTGCCAAGGCCTGCACAGGCACAGAGTGACTCAGAGGAGGAACAACCGGAGCCTGCCCCACAAGGCAGAAGGAGGCATGCTCAGTATGCCCTGGCCTTTCCAAAGAGGCAACGCATAGCACATACACTCGCACAGGAGGGACCCAGGGTATAACACCTCTCTCTGCCTCTCACATACAGTAAAAGGGATGCCAAACATTACACTACCTGTGCTTAACCATGTGTAGGGAGTGTACTATGTGCATCAGACATAGGCAGCCCTGCAGCACCACCCTCAATACTGGGACACCAACAAGGTAAGCGACTCGCACAAGCCAGGCAGGGGGTTCACATACCCAACAACAGTCACAGCCAGCAGGATAGAAGTACACAAATACAAACAAAGGCTGTGCTATGGCCTCTGAATGAGGCCTTTGGGAACCCCCCCAGGCCTACACAGACAATCTACAGCAGGTCAGGCAGTGGGATGCCAGTTCTGAAGGGGAGGAAGTCAGAAACTAATATGTAGGTAATTAAAAGCTAAGATCTGTAGAAAACTGGTATGCCTGTAGTCAGCACGATAGGTAAGACAGAATAAAATGGAGTACCTGACATACCAGTACAGTCCTAGCAAATGTGTACAAGTGGCAGGTGTGCCCCCATCCTACATAGACATTTAGTAACAGTCAGGTGTGCCCTCCAATCCTGTGTAGACATGTGGAAACAGTCAGGTGTGCCACTCCTGCTATGCAGAAATGTAGTAACAGCCAATGCCAAACGGTCGATGGATACCCTGCAGAGAAAGCATGCTACCTGTAGCTGTACAACACAAAGGTCAGCACTGCAGTACAAATTACCTGGATTCGATCCACACATTCAATACAGATGGCCATACTGGGCATGCTCACACACTTAGAGAAATGAAGGTAATGTCAGTCAACAACACACTGAAAGGTCATACTGGGCATGCTCACACAGCTAAACACAGAAGGCCCTGTCTGCAAAAACCAGTGGACCAGACATAACTGGCAGTTGCAGATGTTAGTGCAGCCACTCGTCAGTATGCACCACTCATGCCTTGCACACATGGTGGATAGGAATACAGACATATATGTAAGGACAACACACTATAATAAGCCAAAGGTAGACGTACATAGATGTGTGGAAGAGGGTGACTGCGACAAGGAGCCACCCAGGCCTGTCCCACCCAGCACACAGCCAAAGGGCCTCAACCACATGAGGTGCAGATGTCACTCACTGCAGATATTAGCCACCAGTATCTGTCAGCATTACAGACCATGTGGTGCACTTGTCAGCTGTGCAACATGACTGTACAAGGAAGTAGTCATCTAGCATGTGTGATGCAGTACTGTTAACATCTTGTACTATATGCACTTATATAGCTATGTTGTATCTGTTTAGATATTAATATATTTACACACACACATACATGTAGATGTTGGTATATATTCTCTGTACTGTTGCATGATTGGGCTGGATGATATGTTTGTAAAAATATCAGATTTATGTATGTCTGGCATGGCTTAGTGGTAAATCACTTTGTCTATGGTATGCAGGGTTGAGCCTTGCAGAGGCTGTTAATTTTGCTGCTGAGCAGCACACGGGCCGTTGGATACAGGGTGATTAAGGCACTTTAAAGCAGTTGTAAGCAGGTTTGCTCATGTTTGCGTGGAGGTAAGCACTGCTTACTTCCATTTACAGTTTCTTATAGCTGGTTAGCTTCTAAATTGCTTAACCTATGTAGGCAAGCTTACATTTGTGCAAAATGGCTTAAACCCTTTTACTGCTGCTTAAAAGTACATACTCCTGCTTAGCCCAATGCTAATTTCTTTAACAGAAAAGAAAAAGGGGTTGATAGGAAAGTGGTGAAAAAAGGGGCACAAAGAAGGAAAGACAGTAGGGAAAATAGCCAGGGATGTGCAGGAAGGGTGTAGGGAAGGCCCATAGCTGCCCATTTCTTCTACAGCAACAGCTGTGCATATATACTGAATTTGGAGATACATTTGGACACTCAAACCCCTGGGTGGGGGTGAGGACAACAATAATTCATTGTGATGCCAATTAGACTGGATTACATGTGTCCATTGGACATGTATGCAAAATAGATAGCTATGCATGGGGCGAGATTTTTTTGTGGGAACAGATTGCCCTTTTTCTTTGTTTTCAGGTGAGAGTGAGATGTTGGGGAGGCGTAGTAGGTATATTTGGGGAGGTAGGTTGTGTAGGTTAACAGACAAAACAAACAAGACGCATACAGGGGCAGTATATGACACATGTGGGGGGTAAACACCTTGGATGGGGAGGGGTGTTTGGAAGTTGCAAACCCATAAGCCCCCCAAATGGAAAAAGTGAGACTGAGGTCCCCACCCATGGGCAGTCACCACTGCACCTTCACAGCCCCAAAGGTGGTTATGCTGGGGGCTGGGTAGGAGGGGCAGGCTCACCCTCTAATTGCACCATGCGGCCCTCAAGCTGGCATAGATTGTCTCAAATCTCCTTGTTGAGCTCGCTACACACCACGGCCTGGACCTGACAGCAGGTGACAGCTACCTCTCCACCCCCACTCCCAGGGGGGGGCGAGCCCCATCCCCTGCAGCGGTTCCACCAAAAGGTGGTGCAGGGCCAACGGAGGAGGAGGTCTCCGGCTGGGCCCTAGACGTGCTGGTGCCCAGTGCCATAGCCAGCTGAGGTGGGACAGGTGGGTCCGCTGGGACCAGCCTTCCCATACATGCTATGGTGTTGCAGCTTCAAGAAAGCTATCAGTAATAGTCAACAACATTCAGGATTAGTTATAACAGCATGCATAGGTATTCCCATTAACCCAAGACACCAGATTTACAACAGTTGCAGAGCGAGCAGAACACATGCATATATGGTACAACAGTGGCCATTACAACAGCATGCAGGTTTTATTGATGGCAACAGGCTACCAATATGGGAGTATTTTAACATGGCACATGCATAGAACCAAATGTGAATATTTATAAAACTATAGGACATATGTCCCAACAAAAGTTTGTAGTGTATACGTACCCATTGATGTGTGTAATTAGGTTATTGTTGCACATATGGTGGGGGTGAGAGAGAGTTCAATTAACAACTAATATATCCCTGTAGTTTTCACAACTTTCTTAGTCACTGCAGTGATCTGTCCCTTACATGTATTATTACAGTACCCAATGTCCTTACTTTGTACAATGGTATGTTCGTAGATTAGTATATACATGGACTGTCTTACGTATTGTCTACACCTCTTATCTGTTATAAGTTTTGAAAAAATCATTGTTAACACTACCTGACAATTTCTACACAAACTCCCAGATTCCATGCTTGTAGACTAGTATATAAGTGAACTGTGTTGTACCTACAGTCTACACCGCTTACCTGTTATAGCTGTGGAGAAAATCTCTGTTAACACAGCCTGACAAATTCACCATATACTCCAAGATTCCATGTTGATGTTATGCACATACCTAACAATCTGTTATTGCCACATTCTGTCAGGATGCAGGTGTTAATGTGACATATTTTGAAAATTGCTGTCATACACTTTGGGTGAGATGCTACAATGACAGGTTTGTTTTCATATACATTTTCTGACTATGTACAGGTCTGACTATCAGTTATATGTCAGTAAAAGCAGCCTACATTTCTTGGACCATCATACTGACATGTCAGGGGAACAGGTTACCAGGCAGCAGATTTGGATAATTTATCTGGACATGCTGGACAGATCAGAACAGTTGAGGGGTATGACTATGCATACAGCTTGCTATCTGAACATTCTAGCAAATTCTGTACAGATGCTGGGTCTAATTATACATACAGCTTTCTAGCTGAACATTCTCACTAACTCTTTACAGTTGTAGGGTATGATTATGCATACAACTTACTACCACTCCCGGGATTCAAACCCCTGCTGTGTGTTGTAAAAAACATTACAGTTGACATCACAGTACACTGTGCTATCAGGGAATTTGTGTGAGGCATTCCAATGTTTTCTTTCTAAATCTCCCTCAGTTGTACAATATGACTGACCTCTTGGCACTTCCAACATTGTTATACTGAACTACCTACACATTTTATCTGCGTTCAAGAGTGTGGGTAACACTGATTAATACAGCAGTACTATTTATAGAATGCAACACTACAACAACATATGAAAGCAGAATGTACACAAGCACGCCAGGGTTTATACTTTTATTCACAGGATATTACACCTTTTTCACACACAACCTATATGACAGTCTTCCTGCCATATTGTCTGGTTTATTCAGTGCATCCCATACACAATACATTTTATACTGGTACTACACTTTCTAGAACTGTTATATTTATTTGTTCTGACAGTACATGCAAAATTATTACTAACCTGCCTCACGATGCAGCCTTTGCAACTGAGCAGCATGGGCTTGCTGGTTTGTAGCCTGCTCATCTGTAGCTGTCAGAGAAGTACAGTGATATTTAGCCATTACCTATCCACAGTATACACAAGCTAGGAAATCCTTATCTACGTAGTAGAATGAGTAGTCACTCAATGCTGGGGCAACGGCCATCCGCCTTTATTCTTGGATCCACTGCTCCAAGAGATCCCCCCTCCACCACTTCAGGTCAGCATGGTGGTGCCTGACCTGCTCACCAGTCTGGGGGATACCAGTGGCACTGGTGAGGTCATGGGTGACACTGTCCGAGGCCTTCACTTTATACTGGGAGCCCTGGTACTGGCCCTGCAGTAGTCTCTGCTCATGGTGTTTTACCAAGAGCCATAACATGAATCTGTACTCCTGGATGTCCCAGCGCTGTGCTCTAAATCGAGTGCCTTCCCCAACTCCAGACATTCTGCCTACATTAGGGAGCTGCAACCAGTTATGGGAAGTATTCACGCCTTTGGGGTTTAAATACACCTGGTTTCCTGCACTTTTCTGTGATTGGACAGTTTTGAAAAGGCTAAGCTATGGGCACACCTGCTTACCTAATTTTGGCATTGCTTAAAGGGTATACCACTGGGCAGATTGAGTTAGCCAGTATACACATTGCTTACACCAACTAAGCTGAGCATTGCTTAATATTTAATTTGCATTATATTTTCCTTTTGGCATTGATTTATTATTCTTACATGTTATATATGTGTGTGATATCCGTGATTCATGTGTACGTACACTGTATGGGGTCCTGGGGACTTCAACACTTTATTACAATAACACCTCACATCTGGCCTTACTGCAGTACTCCAGTTCACATATTTATGTTATGTAGCAGGTTATACAACATCACACTGTACATAGATTCCTTTCACATGTTCATTTTGATTTTCCTATGGTGAGGATTTGTTTGTTGAAACCTCAATCTTATCTACTGCTATGATGGCTTAGTGGTTAACTACTGTGACTGTAGTGTACAGGGACCTGGGTTTGAGCTCTTGCAGAGGATGTTTATATTGTTGCTGGGCAGAACATGGGCCATTGGATGCAGGGCAATTAAGGCACTTTAAAGCAGTTTTAAGCAGGTTTGCGTGTGTTTGTGCGGAGGCACTGCTTACTTCCAGTTACAGTTTCTTACTCTTAGTTAGCTTCTAAATTGCTTACTCTGTGTAGGCAGTGCTCACCCCTGTGCAAACACACTTAAACATTCTTACTAGTGCTTAAATATGCTTACTACTGCTTATTTGTGCTTAAACCTTCTTACCAGTGCCTTATTCATCATGACACTGACACTTCACATGTGCATTTCCTACAGTACTCCAGTTCATAAATATGTTATTTAGTGGGTTTTGCAACAGAAATATTGGTTATACCATGCTTTGCCATGTAAAATAGACTGTGCTGCAGTGGGACTCTAACCGGGAATGCCTGCTCGTTAGGCAAATGCTCTGCCCACTACACTATTGCTGTGCTGCTTAATTTGCATATATCTTCCTTGTTATCTTCTTCAGCCTTTTAAGCTGCTTTAAATGCAACTAAGTGATGGACACACCTGCGCACCTACGGTTAGCTTCAATTTGATTTGTAAAAAAAAATAATAAAAGGGTTTCTTCATTTTATTTATATGTACTGTTGTTGTACACATGGGGGATTGTTGGTGGGGATATGAGGGCACCTATGAGTGGTCTCGCTCATTTCTTACCCCTTTCGGCTGTTCTACATTGTGGGGGGGTGTTTATTCTGAGAGCTCTGCTGTCAGACACATCCCCTGCACTCTTACATGCTCCATGTAACCCTTGGAGCTCAGACAGTGAGCCTTATTAATATGCATGGCGTGCTGCCATCTTGTTCCTAAATGGGTGCTTCTGTGCAGGACTAAGCTAGTCCTGCATGGACATTTAGTAAATCCAGAGAACAAGCTTCACTCCTGAAGTGAATTTCTTGGCATCCAAGTCTCAAATACATAATAAGGAGGTTACAATAGGAGACATGATCATAATCACCTTTATTATTATTATTATTATTATTATTACTGCTACTAATACAACTACCATTTCATTTATGTTGTTACGATGCAGCATATTTTTTAATATTACACATTTATGTTTCTAAATTTCATAGAATCATAGGATCATAGGATCATAGGAGGTTAGTAATGTATTGGCCCTGATGCCCTTATAAGCCTAGCCAAGAGTTTAGCCCATTTTTAGACAAATTAGCACCCAATGCCCCTGTCCAGCAGGGACACAGGTGGAATCCCAGGGGTATATTTTCTGTTTCCCATCCAGTTATCCAGTTTGCACTTAAAAAAGGGTAAAGAGGTACTCTGCTTGATATGTAGAGGGAGTCTGTTCCATAGATGGGGGAGTCTTTGGGACACAACTCTAAACCACCAAGTCTTGTTGATGTCACAGACCAGGTTAAGGCCACAAGTGCGGGTTACTTGAGTGGAGCTTGCCTTGTGGATATGCAGCAATCCCATCAAGGTGGGGTCTGTGATCACCTTGTATGTCAGACACAGGTCCCCTCTGAGGAGTCTGTATGAAGCTGAGTAGAGGGATAGGGCTTATAGCCTATCTGTGTATGGTAGATGTTTGAGGCCCTGGATTCTCCCGGTGAGGAACCTCTGAGGTCTCTCCAGATGCTGCATGTGCTTTGTGAGGTACATGTCGAAAGGGGCATTGCACTCAATAATGGGCCTTATAAGGTAAGAATATAGGGATATTATGACGACCTTGTCCCTGGATGAGATACCCTTATTTATGAGGTGAGCCATGTAGAAGGCTTTCCATACAATGGAAGCAACATGGTGGTCAAAATTCAGGTTGCTATCAACCTGGTTGCCCAAATCCCTCACGACTGATTGCATGCTTAGGACATTGTTATTAATGTGATAATTTGTTAGGACATCGCTCTCTCCAAAGGGGATGATGATACATTTTTTGGTATTTGGCTTGAGGCCATGTTTCTGGCACCAGTCATTTATCTGAGTGAGACCCTCTTGGATGATGTCCACTTCACTAGGGGAATTGATGACAGCAGCCAGCTTGCAGTCATCTGCAAACTTGGTCAGCCATAGCCCACTGGTTTTGGCCTGCACCTCAGAAAAGTATATCCCAAATAAGAGAGGCCCCAAGAGCAAACCCTGGGGTACGCCACTTGTTACAGGTCTACTGCTTGAGGTGGCTTCCCTTATTTTGACTATGTGGGTTCTATCAGTGAGCCAGTTTGCTACTCATCTGGTAACATATGGATTGATGCCTTGTTGAGAGAGTTTATCTATTATGCCTGAGTGGGGAATAGTGTCAAAGGCTTTGGCCAGACCAAAGTAGGTGGTGTGCACCTTCTTCCCCTCATCCATGGCTTTAGTGACTGTCTCAAAGAAGTCAACCAAATCTAGCAGACATGACCTCCCATTGATGAAGCCAAACTGTGTAGGATCAAGTGTTTGGAGGTTGCCAATGTCCTTGTTAATGAGGTCCATGCTAATCCATCAATGGACTTGCAGATCAGGCTAGTTGGGTCTATAATTTCTCAGATCGGTGGATGCTCCACCTTTGTGTAAAGGGGTGAAAGTGACTGTCTTCCACTCAGCTGGGATGAAGCCAGTACTCAGGCTTTGGTTGAATACGATGCCTAATGGTGTTGCGTGTTCCTGCCTGAGTTCATGTAGGATGCAGACTGGGATGTTATCGGGTCTCATGGAGGCTGTTCTTTTTGCCTTTGAGAAAGCAGTTATGACCTGTTGCCTAGATTTAAGGGGAAGGGGCAGGTATTGGGGGATGTCCTACTGACGGAGGGACAGAGGGGAAAGGTTTTCACTGAAACTACCAGCCAGCAAGTTTGCTATATCTACGGCATTTGTATATGTGGTGTCCTTAACCACCAGTTCTGAACAGATCTGGGTGCTTTCTTTGAGGATGTGGACATATGTGAAGAAGGCCTTATGATTGTCTCTAGTAGATGTGGCCAATTTGGACTTGAAGTTAGCTTTAGAGGATTGCACTACTGCTCTTATTTGCTTGATCAGGCTAAGGAGACATTGCTTCCAATTGGGCAGCTGCTTCTTCTTGGACCTGGACAGCAAATTTCCTTTTGTTATAGAGTTTATTTATTGCAGATGTCCACCAGACTGGTTTACTCTTCCTTTCAGAGGATGATTTAGTCCTGTCGGGTATACCTGATTCCATGCATCTATATAAATGCTTGTATAATGCTTTAGTGTAGTTTTGGATATTGGTGCCAGTTCCTGCAGAGGGGGAGGATGCTGTGAAGCTGTTTATACTGTCCTTCAGGAGACTGTAATCAGCCTTGGAGAAGATTTTATGTCTGATCCTATCTAGAGAGAGGTTGGAGGAGATGATAACTTTGAAAGTGACCACTTTATGTTCAGATCTTACCTGGGAGGATGATACTATAGGGATGCTACAGTGATTACTCATGTTGGTTAATACCAAATCCAATATATTATCAGCTCTTGTGGGGGTATCGATTAGCTGTTCCAAGGCATTTGCATTGACAAAAATCAAGGAATCTCTGGGCATTTGTCTTCTGGCATGAGTAGTTCTTCCAATCTATATTTGGGAAGTTAAAGTCACCCAGGATCAGGGTAAAGGATTGAATCTTGATAGATGTGAACAGGTCGAAATAGGCAGATTGGACATCTTGCATCAAATTTGGGGGCCGGTAGCTAGCTGTGATTTGAATAGGAGTCTTGTCAATGGTTAACTGCACCTGGAGTATCTCCTGTGTGTTATACTGTTTGACCAGCCTGGAGGTGTGTATGTCCTTAATGTATACTGAAACACCACCTTTTTTGGCTTTACTGCAGACAGTTTGGGGTCTGAATGTATGATAGAATGAGTAACCAGGTAAGGTTGGGGTGCTCATGATGTCAGCAATGAGTGCAGTTTCATATTTAGACTCCTAGCGTTTAGCAGCATGACCTTTAATTTGTATTTTATTGAAACGTTTATGTTGGTAGTTTTAACCTCATCACTTTTCCTAAAAAAAAGACACAATGGGGGAGGCAAGAGCCTTTGCAAGAAGCCTGAAGCCCAGGTGAGACAGATGCAGGCTATCTCTGGCAAAGCATCATGGTCTGTTGATCATATCTTCCCAAGCTGTCAAGTACTGGACCCCTCTGGAATGACACCAGAAACTAAGAATATTCTTAAAGTCAATCATTTTCTAGTTATATTGAGGCATCATTCTGGGTGACGGCAGAATGCTGCTTAAGGCTAGCGATATACCTGCCTGGTACACATAATCAGTTAGCTCAACCATGTCTCTCTTCATATAATCCAGAGAGGTACGTCTCAAGTCATTCAAGCCAACATGGACTATGACAGAGTCATAACAGTACCTGTTGTTGAGAGACTTGAGTGTGTATGTGATGTGGCAGATTCTGGCACCTGACAGACAACTAACCGTGACTTTCACCTTATCCAGCCTAGTGAAAGGCACGTCTGTGGACTCACGATGGAGTCTTCTATGACTCATATGTTGGATTTATGGTGAAGCCTTTGTGGCTGTGAGGCACAGGTGTGTGGACTATGCATAATATGTGGTGTGGAGGGCTGTGGAGGTCTCGTGTGTTTTTGCCTTGGAGGTCTCCTTTGTTTGGCTATGTTTACATGGAGGACCTTGACAAATAGTCTGAGAACTTTCAAATGCAGCCCTTTCTAATAAGAAACATGCATTACTGATGTATTCATCATCGTTATCATCAGCTATCCTTTTTCCATGGGGTCATGGTATTTATTTTATTTTATTTTATTTGACATTTGTTTACCGGGGTGGTCTGACCTGGTCTACAGAACCCATTTTCTGCAGAGGCCCAGGGAGAAAAGCTCCACATGCAGTACAATACAAATACAGTATAATCCAATACAATACAGTTTACATTAGAAATAGTATACAAAAATAAGTTGGAAGAAGAAATTATGTTACAAGATGGTGCAGTATATCACTACACATCTATATGATTCTATAGTTAAAACGTTATAGACAATGAGTCACTCTCACCATACATGATGTAGATAGTGCCCAGAAAATAGTACAAAGATAGAGCAATGTGTGACATTGACTGTTATAGTACATGAAAAATATAATGTTAGTTTCAGTTAGGAAAGTAACAGCCAGAAAGTTAGTGATGCAGGTAGATAGTGAGAGAGAGTTAAGAAGAATAGAAGTGATAAAGCCTGAGTAGTAGCGTAAGGATATGGTATAGAAGCAGAGAAGGAGTTAGAAGAGCCTTAGGATCTTGCAGTCTGTGAGGGACTGAAATGTGACAGAAGAGGATGATGAGGCTTGTGTGGAAGAAGAGGAAGAGCTGAGCATCAGGCAGGCTTTATGCAGGAGCAGAGCCATGTATTGTTGAGATGGTTCTTTTAAATTGGCTTTGAAATGGTATCATTCAACTATCACCAATTCTCTCTATTCTGAGCCAATCTGCTAACTTCTACAACAGTCACACCACCTATGTGAAGTCTTTGTTCACACACTCCATCCATCTCTTAACTGAATGTTCTCATCCTTCTTGCGTTCTTACTATCTATCCTAAGTCTGCTGTACCAAGTCTTTTTCTGATTTCCTGCATATGTGACAAAGACATCATAATCTGTTCTCCTTCATCTTCTCTGTGGATGGGACAAAGCTGTCTTCTGCTCTGATGTCCTCATTTCTTCATCTGCCCAACAGTGTACATCCAACTACCCATCTAGGGAACTTTATCTCCATTAATTCAAAAACCTTCATCTGCTCTGTATTCTCTACCAAGATTTCTGAGTCACATACTTTGCTTCTCAGGTTTTTGTGCCACACACTACCCATGACACCTTGTGCCACTTTGCTGCCTCATTCAGACGTCTCCTCTCCTCTCCTCTCCTCTCCTCTCCTCTCCTCTTTTCCTAATCTACTACTCCCAGATACGTGAAGCTGCTAACCTTTACCACTGTTTCTCTCATATCTCAGTTTTAGTATTTTCATTTGCTGTCATGACTGCTACCTCATCTGCACAATTTTATCCCATGTAAATTCAGTGTTGTGTTCCAGTCCCCTAGCATTTGCTGGCATTCTTGTTCAGAATCTGCCTCTAATGCCACATTGTCTGCATACAGGAGCTTTGTTGGTTTGTCTGCTCCAATTTGTTTCTTGGTATATTCTGTCACCAGTATGAACAGGGTTATGCTCAGAGCTGAGCACTGATGCCTATCCATTCCTGCTGGAAACTCCTCTGTAAATCCAAACTCTATTCATACTTTTGTCATTATGTGCCTGTATGCAACCTGCACTAATTCTGTCACTGTGTTAGGGACTTTGCTCCATTGCAGGAGCATTCAAATCATCTTTCTTGGGGCCTTGTTGTATACTCTCTACAAGTCTTTCAATGTCCATTTGCACTCTGTCCTCCGGCTACTTTTTCACCATCGTTCCCATTGCAAACATTTGAACAGTAATGCTGCAATCTGATCTGTTCATGTCCATCTTACTGTCTACTATCTATGTACTTATTTATTGATCGCTATCTCCAGTGTTTTCATGCAGTGTGATACAAGTCTGATACCTCTGTACTGCCCATAGATGTCATTATCTTTTCTGTTCTTGTACACTGGCACAAAAATGCTTATTCTCCAACCATCTGGGATATGTCTCTCTCTCTCTCTCTCTCTCTGTCTCTCTGTCTCTCTCTCTCTCCCCTCCCTCCCTCTCTTTCTCTCTCCCTCTCTCTATCACTCTCCCTCTCTCTCTCTCCCCATCTCTCACTATCACACTATCTATCCTTCTCTCTCTCACTTTCTCTCTCCCTCTCTCTCTGTTTCCCTCTCTCTCCTTCTCTCACTCTCTCTCCCTCTCCCTTTCTCTCCCTCCCTCCATGCTGTAATGACTTCCATGAGGAGCTATTTCTTCCTTAATCTAATCTAGTCTTCAGCCTAGTCTCTAGTTGACTTTAAAGCCTTCTCTGACCATTGCTTGCAACTGATAATGGCTACAAGTGATTTTTGCTGGGGGCTGACTGTTTTACAAGGGATGGCTTTTCCTTCTCTAATTTCACATTAATGTCCCTCCATTAGTAGGAGGAAGTCTACCTGAGTTGCATGATGACCACTCTTGTGTTATTAGTCATCCTTAAGCTGTTTGACAGACAGAAGTCTAGAATGTTCTCTCCTTAATTACTCCTGTTCTAATCATGTGGCACCTAGGCAATCCTCATGGGTCTATATCACTTCATCGAAATGGCAGAAGTTCAAACACCATATGTTCGAACTTCTAACCTCGAAGTGCAAAACCATCGAAGGCTTAGAACAGTGATTTTTTTTTCCCAGGGAAAAAAATCTCTGTTCCAAGAAACACACACACAACACAAGCATACCAAAAAAACAGCAATCCACACACATACACTTAAAAGCCTACATCTAACCCTACACTAAACTGTACATACACTACTATCTATCCACTTACCTTAACCCAAACCCTAACCCTAAGGTCCATCACTATTGCACACTCACCTGACCCACGCCCTAAACCTAACTCACCTATCCCACCCTAACCCTAAAGTTTGTCACTATCGCACACCCACCTCACCCACGCCCTAACCGTAACTCACCTAACCTGCACCCTAACCCTAACATCCACACAATCACACACTTACCTGAACCCGACCCGTAACTTTCCACCACAATGCTGAAAATTGCAAAGCCACAGAAATGGCCTACTGAATTCTTTCCATGGGAAAGAATTCGGTGTTCCGCGGCTTCACAATAATCAGTTTTCGAACTTCACAGTTCAAACATATGGTGTTCAAACTGCTGAAGTTTCGACAAACTGATAGGAACCCAATCCTCATATCATATTCTGCCCATCCTGATATGAACCCCCCAGTATTACCACTGACTCATTTTATCCCATTTTATCATTGAGATCCAGGATATGCTGCATGGATATCTTATTTCTTTACCTCATAACCATACTGTGGAATATAGTTTGAGGTCATGAAGACTGCCTTATGTTTACACTGGAGTTTAAATGCTATAAGTTGGCACTGATGCTGATGACCTCCCACACTGTCTTCAGAAGACTCTCTCTCACTCCAACTCCTACTCCATTTCTTGTCTGTCACATCAACACATAGAGCCATATCTCATGTTGCCTCTACTTCAAGTCCATAAGGCAAGTCACCACACAATCCAACATCCTGGTCATTGGAGACTCCATTGTAAGACACACAGATGTCCCTCTCACCTGGCTGAGTAAGGAGAAAGTCACAGTTAGTTGTTTATCGGGGGCCAGGATCTGCTACATTACACATGCACTTAGGTAATTGGACCATAAGTGCCAGTATAACTCAGTCATAGTCCATGTGGCTGTAAAGAACCTGAGATGTGTCGCCCTAGACTATAAGAAACAACAAATACTATAACTAATCAAAAAAGACTCAAGGCAAGGTTCAACTAAGGTACATCCACAGTTTATCCACAAAGAATCAACGAAGACAGGTTAATACAATCAAAGTAAGCACTTTCGTTCAAACTAAATGAAAGATCTTCATCAGACAATTACAAACCATTAAAAACCAGTATAAATAATTCAAGTAAAATTACATCACTTCCCTTAATGACCATTTAAGGACATATTCTCCCCATTAACACTATATATACATTGCTATTAAGAAACTAAATAGATTTTTCACTAACTCTCATACATATTTTAAAACAAGTCATATATATTAACACAAATACTGTACTTTAAAAAGTCTTTTAAACATAAATTATTATCTTTCTAAAGCTTTTAAATGTAAAATACATTCCAGGGAACACTGATCATTGAGGCCAGGGCTGGCAAAGGCATTAACTTTGAGCTGCCAATAAAGCTCCCTCCCCTCTAAATGGAGGGGACAATGACCACCTCTGATGTTCTTGCTAACATTATATATTATTAAATAGTTGAAGCAGTGCCCAGGGTCCTCAGAGAAATGTTTAGCCAAAGCGTTTGTGATGTTATCTTTCCCAATATTATATTGGTGTTCATAAACCCTCTGTTTAAAGAATCTCCCTGTTTTCCTAATATAGAACCCTGGGCAGCATTTACATAAGGCAATATATGCAATCCCACAACTTTCACAATTGTATTTACCCCTAATCTTGTATGTTACATTATTCAGAGTAAAAGGATTAGCAAGCAACATAAATTTACAGAAATTGCATCTGCCACATTTTGTCATTCCCACTTTTAGTGGGTACGCCCTAATCCTATTTTCAAACATGTTCTTTAGGTTGTTTCCTCCTTTCAAAAATTAACCCAGGGCTGGCACTAATTTTTTGTTGGATGAAAGGGTCATCCAACAAGATCCTCTAGTTTTCAATAAGTTGTCTCGTACAGTCCCAGCATCCATAGAGAAAGTGGTAATACATTTAAAGGTATGGTTGTTATCAATCTCATTTAACATACATTAATTTGATTCACTAACAATAACATCAGCCTGACCATTAACTGCCCACTCATTCAAGGGTAATTCAGTTGCTAATTTTGTGGTTTTATTCAATAAAGGCTTGAACCAACCACTAACTTATTTTTCATAGACTTCACTTATAAGGACATATATTAGTGCTAGGGGGCAGCATCTCTTCAAAAACATATTTATATTGTATATAAAGATAGACATCATGGAGCTCTCTGAATATGTGTCTCAGGCTGGTGTGAGCCTAGCACTGAGGAACATTTTACCTTCTCTAAGGATGATGCCAAAGTACGAACAAAAGACAAACGACTTTATAAACGGCTTAGTGTCTGGTGTCATTCTAAAGGGGTGCAATATTTGCCAGCATGTAAAGATATGGTCAACAGATCATGCTGCTTTGCCAGAGATGGTCTGCACCTCTCTCCTCTAGGCTTTTGAATATTAGCTAAAACATTGTATTCCCCCACAGTGCCTCTTTTAGGCAATGCCAAACTGAAAGTACGTCCGACATAGCAAATAAAAACCAAGAAAATCTAAAGGTATTAATGGTCAATGCTTGGAGTCTAAACATCAAACTACACTGACTAGAAGCTCAATTCACCCTAGAGAATGCTGATGTCTGCGTGGTCACTGAGACATGGTTTAAAGCCACAGACAGCACACCAATAGTGCAAGGTTATAACGCCTTCCACACATTTAGACCAGCTACTACACAGACAGGGACTAAAGGAGGAGATGTCTCGATTTACATCAAAATAACTACCTCTCAAGCCTGGTTAAACAGGACAGTGCACTTGAGCTTCTCCATGTTCAAACCACCTTAGGCAAAATCCAATGCCACTTCCTTGCAAGCTATAGATCCCCCTATTTGACCCAGGAAACCCATGTCATGTATTTAAACTTCTTAAAAACACTAACCATCCAACCCAATACCATATTCATGGGCAACTTTAAATTACCCCACTATTAACTGAGAATCATATACAACACCAGCCATGCAGGCACAGAGACTCCTAGGTTTTGTAAATATAAAATCCCTGGGCAGATTGTCAGTGCACCAGCAATGGTACAACCATACTGGATCTGGTCCTCACAAATATGGAAGATTGCTACGCAGCCCCTAGTGTGACATATGGTCTCCTTTAAAGAAACCCTATACAAGCATGTTAATAGCTGCATAGAGGAAGCTGTACCAACCAAGAAGAAGTACAGATCTAACTGAAAAATCAAGCCAACGTGGTGGAATCACAACATCAGTAGGCTATATAACAGAAGGAAGAAAATCATGACAAAAATTAGGAGGTGTAGCACCCATCGTCACAAAAATTAGGAGGTGCAGCACCCAACATGATAAAAGCACTCTCATCAAACTAAACAACTCAGAAGATAAATCAAGTCTACCAATGCCAAATTTGAGATAAATTTGGCCTCCCAGGCCAAGGACAACCACAAGGCATTCTTTAGATATGCCTGCAACCTCAAAGGCAATAAACAATTGTGTGCAGAGCTCATTGCAAATGGAGCAACCTACAGTGAGCCAGGTGATATAGCAAACCTACTGGCAGACAAAATCACATTCAACTTTACCCCTCACTATCCATCAAGTTTACCTCAGGAAATACCATCAAATATAACTCCTCCTTTCTTCTCCCTCTTACATCATTCCTTCCAAGGAAGTTTACTTAGGGAACCCTGTTGGCGAGGCGCCATTTTCAAACTGTCCTAGCCTCTCCATAGATGCTGCCACTGCTGTGCTTGCTAGCGTGTTAGTGATAAGGAATTTCTACTGTTATTTTTTATTTCTGTACATGCGACAGTATCTGCTGAAGTAAATTCATGTGCAAGGAACTGTAGAATGATTTTTAGAGTTAACTCTGCTTCGTGAATTAACCCACAGGCAAGCAGAAACCATGAATGTAACTGTACATCGTAGAGGTTTTAAATAACTATGTCACGGCTGTAAATTGTGTCTGTATTGCCTTATCTTTTAGAAACAGTAAATTCAAGTGTGCACTAGCTCCTATATTTAGTTTATCAGCATTGCGTGCTGTATGCAGTATGTTAAATACATGAATTAGCCTGATTATTGCCTTATCTTTTAGAAACAGTACAGGCAAGCATATACTAGCTCCTTTAATTAGTTAAACAGCATTATGTGCTGTATGCTGGCTATTACATACTTGAATTGGACTGATTACTGGCCTACATACCATCCAAGTGCATTGCCTTATATTTTAGGAACAGTAAAGCAAGCACACTACAGCTCCTTTAATTAGTTAAACAGCATTGGGTGCTGCATGCTGTCTGATATATAATTGAATTAGCCTGGTTATTTCTGGAAAATGGCTTATTTAACATCCAAGTGTATACATAATAGCCGCACTAATATATCTATCTGTCAGCATTGCCAGCTGTTAAAGTGGTAATTCACTGTCTGCTTAAAACACTTAATGGTTACAGCATAGGCTGTCTATAATATAGCATAGCGACTCCTGCTTGCATTGGATATAGCTTATTAATGCTACGATTAGTTAGAATGTTGATGAATACATCCTGTACTTATTAGATAAAACTTGTTAGTTAATTCCTTGTAACCCACTTTTTGTGTGGACAACATTTGGCTTACTGCAAATTAAACGGAGTTGGAGACATATCCAGACTCCTCTCATTGTACTGAGGCATTTAAATGTACTCTCAGATACCATAGCTCCACTTGGCTTACTGTTTCATGGATATTTCTACATGTTTGGGACCTTGCAGTTTCTAAATTGGTCTTGCTGTTTGATGACTGCATTGTTTAAGTAAGATAATTGAACACCTCCTGAACTGTTTTTTGCTGTTTATAAGGTAAAGCTGCTTAAATATAACACCTGAATGACCAACTTGCTGTGCTAGAACCTTGTATACCATAGTAGTAGTGCAAAAGCAAAAAGAAAAAGAAAGCAATTTTTGAACAAAAAGCCTATCCTAGCCTGTATGCAAACACCCTGAGTACTATCTCTTTCTCTCCTCCAGACCATTTGTAACCATTATTTAAGGGTTCCCCCTCCCATCAAATACCTACATCAGTTAAGAAGAATCATCCAGAAAATACTGTGGACCCAGCAAAAAAGTTTGAGAGAACCATAGACTGAAAGTAGTGAATGTATGTTAACTTTCTTGGTTTAGTGTACTTTACATAGTGTACTCCCTTAAGGACAGCTGACTGACTTTAGTGTGGTCAAATGCTGCATCACAGATTAGCGGCAGGCATCACCCCCCATATATCTGTTACCTTCTTAGTAGCACTGCACTCCTTTTCCTCTATATTCTAGAGTGCACCTTTGCCTCTTCCTACCCATCCTGTCCACACTCCAGCTCCCTGAATTATACAACACATCTCTGATATACTGACTATTTTTGTTTGAATTTAGCCTAAGGTTACTTAACTGCCACATAACTACCTTCTACCCATATATGATACATACTGCAGTAATAGGCTCTCTTTCACATAACACTGATAGTCTCCCAAACTCTCCAGTGTCTTGGACTACTGGCTCTGCCCCACTCCGTTCGCTATGCTCACTCCACTCCCTTACCCTACCCCCATTCCCACCCACCCCATATCAATTACATTTATAGTTAGACACCACACCCTCTATCAGTTCCCTCCCACCCAATTAGAGTTTCACACCACATGTATCACTTACAAACCAACACCCTTCACCACACCCTACTATCATTCATTATTAGTATATCAAACCCACTTACATTAAGATACTACCCTTAAACTCTCTTCACCAAACATGATGAACTACAAACAACAGTCCCACTTAATAAAATCACTATTCTACCTATGTACTATCATCACCTTTCTCCTGCTCTCCTACCTCTCATCTTACCACACTCCATTACATATCAGTACCCCCCACAATGGTAAACCGAACCTCTGTCCACTCCCCTGAAACTTTGTAACTTCCCTATCACATAACTAGACCTCACCTCCTCTAGATCAGTCTCTTACTCCCACTACAAACTGTCAGTCAGAACTAACCCTCACTCCTCATTAAAACATACTAAATTACTACACAAACTAACTAAACTGTATCTTCACCTAATCCACAAACTCATTCATTGTGGTGAAATTCACCCTAATCCAGGGCCCACCACAACACCCTACACAGACTCTAATCAGTCAAACCCCCCTATACAATAGACCTACCTTGTCTCTCCTCTTCATTAACATAAATGCAAGAAGTATATTTAACAAAATCCAGGACCTTCACGCCCTTCTAGCTGTATATAAACCAGAAATAGCAGTGCTAACTGAAACATGGCTTAAACCAGAACACCATAATGAGATTACAGCCTGTGGCTATAATATAATATGCAGGGATAGAGTAGAGAAAAAGAGAGGTGGCGTAGTGATATTGTTCCAAAATCATTTCACCATTGAACAAATTGATTATAACACCCAAGAAATCAAAGATTTTGAACTAATCCTTGCCAAATTAAAACTAAACTCAAACAAACATATCATTATTGCAGGTGGCTACATTCCACAAGGCAATACCACTACTATAATGGAAAACCTGCTAAACTGGATCTCAAACTCCATGCCACAAGAAACTGTGCTATTAGGTGACTTTAATATTGACTGGCTGAACTGCTCTAGCCACACTCCAGCTACCCACATTAACCTCCATAGATTTACCCAAATTATATCCACCCCAACCAGAACAGACAAAACCTCAAAATGTGAATCCATCTTATACTGGATTCTGTTATCTGACTCCACTCTGGCATGGCACTCTGGCTGTCTACCTGACAGTCCATCAACCAACCTACCTAATTCGGAACAGACCCCATTACATAAGCCAACCCAACCTCAGAGTAATACATAACAAAAAGACCTTTAAAACAACTGACTTCATCAATTCACTACAAAGCTGTAATTGGACACCCTTAAAACTACTATCTCTAGATGATGCCATACAGTACTTTAACTCCACTTTCCTGCAAATTCTAAACTGTCATTCCCCCTCCAGAACTATAAGACTAAAAGCTAACTATGCTCCATAGCTAACTAAAGATACTAAGACTACAATGAAAGAGCGGGATCAGGCCTGGACTCAATATCAAAAGAACAAAACCAGTAATCTGAGGCAAACCTACCAAGAACTTTGAAGCAAAGCCAAAAAGCAAATCAAACTAGACAAAAGTAACTACTATAAAAACATGCAGGAAAAATATGCCAACAACCCTAAGAAATTTTGGGCTACAATAAATGGCATAATCCACCCAGGTAAAGCCACCACCCCAAACCCAGTAATACCAAACAACCATGACAACATTCCCACACAATTCAACAAATTCTTTACCAAAACAGTCCAACCCCTTACCAATGCCCTCAATCCCACTAGCAGCCCTATACCAAATGCTAGCAAAACCCACCCTACTACTCAAAACAATAACACCAACTTTTCCCTACACCCTGTACCCACAAAAATGATTTCAAAGCTCCTTAAGAAACTCAAACCAACCACACTAGCTGCTGACACCCTACCAGCCAAATTCCTTCAGATAGCAGCAGACGCCATAGCCTATACTGTGTCCATCCTCATAAACAGGTCACTTGCAGAATTCAAAGTCCCCACCCTGTGGAAAACATCACACATTATTCCACTGCACAAAGGGGTAACTCCTTAGAACTCACCAACTATCACCCAATCGCAATGCTCTAACCTCTATCCGTGATATTAGAGAGAGTTGTACATTCCCAACTGCCTTGGTACCTCTTACAAAACAACTTAATCTCCAAAACCCAGCATGGCTTTAGACCATCCCACAGCACCACCACAGCATTGCTATCATTTACAGATATAGTTAACCACAATACAAACAAGAGACTGTTTGTATCTTCCATTTTCTTAGACTTATCTAAAGCCTTTGACATGGTAGACCATAACATTCTTCTCCAAACTCTATCTACCCTAAACCTCAGTCCCTCCAATATATCATGGTTTACTAGCTCCTTATCTGGTTGACAGCAGGCAGTCCTATGGCATGACCAGCTGTCCCCACTGTTACCAGTATCCATAGGTGTCCCTCAAGGATCCATCCTTGGCCAACTGTTGTTCTCACTATTCACCAACCAAATCAATTCCTCCTCACTCACAGCATCAGTAATACAATACGCAGATGATACCACCCTTATAAGTGCCACCCTCCACATTAAAGAAATTGCAAATCCTCACGCAAAACACTTACTCTAGCTGAAACATGGTTCACAAACATCAAACTTATTCTTAACCCCCAAAACAATAAATTAATTCTTCTCAGCCCAGGTCATGCCCCCCCGCTCAACAACACATTCACCATTCACTCCAAAGATAACATTCAAATCACTCCAACTGCACACACTAAACTGTTAGGTGTAGAAATAGACAATAACTTCAAATTTGACATCCATATAGCACAAACCATTAAGAAAGTTAATTAAAAACTAGGACTTCTCTATAGGAACAAACACTTTATAACTAAACAAACCAAAGCTACTATTGCAAGAACTCATCTCTTATCCATCCTTCTCTGTGCCTCTCCAATCCTTACTAATCTCTGCCAGAGTGATCTGAACAAAATGGATTCTTGTTATAACAAAATAGCCAAGTTCGCTACTGAAACCTCATACAAATCCCACCACTGCCTCGCTCTTAACCAGCTCAGTCGGCTCAACCTACCTCAACTACTGTTTAATCAACTCACAATAGCACATAATCTCTTCTACCTTCCAGAAAAAAAACCTGCACTTCAAAATTTAATTAACCCCCACATCCCTACCAGACCTTTATGATCTAGTTCTCAGAACCTAATAAGCATTATCAGACACAAAAATGATGTTGGGAAATCTCTCTTTGCCTGCACTATTACCAAAATCTGGAACTCACTACCTAGCCAAATAACCTCCACTACCTCCACTATTCAATTTCAGAAACTCCTGAGAACCCACTTCTCAAACACTTGGCTTTATCCATGCTACTCCCCAGGTTAATTTGCACCAATACCATGTTCAAGGATTCTACTAAAGGTCCCCTAATTCCTTTCACTGTAAAGCTTAATAATCACTGGTTATTTCTGTAACAAAATATTGAGAGTACTCATAATTTAGAAAGAAAAAAAAATGTTCTTGTGTGTTTATATTTTATATTCAATATAAATCCTACTACTAGAATGCTGTATGCTGACTTCACTAAAGGAATTGTTAAGAACTTATGGTTCTGTGGAACCTATATCTCTGTATGATATTCTTGTGTAATTTCTTTATGATATGCTGTTGGAGCTTTTCTCCCCGGGCCTCCGCTGAAAATGGATATGTGTCCAGTTGGACTTTCCCGGTTAACAAATGTAAAATAAATACAATAAAAATAAAAAATCACACCCCCTGCTATCACTAGGGAACAGGTCCTTAATGCTCTCATAAGGCCAAGAACACTCCATCAATGGGCCCAAAAAATATCTTAGGATGCCTTCTAAATAGCGTGAAACATGATCTATCAGGACCTCTGGAATTGTTATTTAACTGTAGCCTCCAAACAAGATTTGTGACTCTCAAAATGGAGAACAGCAACAGTAATTCCTCTACACAAAAGGTGGGGTACCCACAGACCCTGGAAACTACAGATGCATAAGTCTCACCAGTCTACTATACACAACGCAGGAAATGATCAATAATGACATAGGAAACTCCAGACACTAGACCCAACCCAATTTGATTTTATAAAAGGCAGGTCATGCCTACTCAATCTGGTGGACTGATTTCAGAAGGTCATCAAAGTAATGGATGAGGGCAAAATGGTTCACACTGCCTACCATGACCTGGCCGAGGCATTTGCCATAATAACCCACTTGGGCATTGTTGACAAACATAAGAGGTTAAGTACAAACCATTATAAAATCTGGTGGATAGCCGGCTAGCTCACAGACAGGAACCAGGAAGTTTAGAACTGAACAGTCTACCTCTACAAAGAAGCTCATCACAAGTAGAGTTCCTCGGGGATCAGTCCTGGGATGTTCCTTTGTGGCATTTACTTCTCTGAACTCAAGGCCAATGTCAATGGACTCTGGTTGACTAAATATGCAAATGATTGCTAATTAGGAGCTGTTATTGAATTGACCGCTGATACAAATGTTCTCTAGGAAGGGCTGACACATACAAACAAATGGTTGCAGAGCCATGGACTAAAACTAATAGTATCCTTCAGGAAGTCACCCACCCCTGGTAACTATCATATTGACAACATACCCTCTGGAGCTGACACAGTAGTCAGGAACTTGGGGACACACATAGACAGTAATCTATCCTTTGATCATAACATTTCTACAGTAGTGGGGAAATCATTCCATGTTGCACAACTTATAAAGAAAGGTATGGCATCTAGGTCCAAGGAAGTCATTGTTCCACTGTATTTTGCATTAATCAGACCTATCATTGAGTACAATGCCTACTTTGGTATGTACTTAACCATGCATATTAAACAATTGGAATGTTCACAAAGGTTCCTCTCTGAAAGAAGACAGGGCATAAGTAACATGTCCTAAGCAGACTGCCTCAGAATGCTATCATTGTATTCTGTTTCCTACAGCATGTTTTGGAGAGATCTATGACTGGCATACAGGCATTGTCAGACCTCACTCTGATGGACCTCCTGCATATCCACAAAACAAACAGCAGTGAATTACCCATTCTAAAGAATTGAACATTGTATGTGATATAAATAGGACCTGCTGGAAAGACAGGTATGTATTCCAGAGACTACAATGCAGAGTTCCTCCCTAACCCCATTCAGGTGTAACTTGGACAATTGGATGGGGAAAAGGAAATTCATCCTTGGTTTGGCACCTGTGTCTCTAATGGACACAGACAGCCTGTAAATGGTTCATTTGCCAGGCCTCTACTTATAATTGTTTCACCTCCTAAGCCTTTGATCACACTTATGAAGGGTACCAGAACTTGTTAGAGGTTTGGGATGCCTGGTTAGGTTTAGAAAGGCCCTTATGTTCATTAGCATAATAAACACATATGAACCTATAAGATGAGTGGAGAAATGTGTGATTCATTCATCAGAGCTAATTACCTGCACAAGTTTCCTTCTAGTATATTTTTATCAAACTAAACTTCAAGCAGTGTGATTTTTACATAAATGGAAAACCAAAATAAAAAAATAAAATCCAGACTGTATTAACTTAGCTGAAGCCTCTATGGCCTTGCTGACAGCCTCAGGAATCAACTCTGTACCTCCTGTTTGAACCTCCTGTTCTTTGAGTGGCCAGCAGTGTTTTATTTTGTCCTGAATGAAAAATACCACCTGAAGTAAAAAGAAAAATGGTGCATTCATAGCTTCAAAGGTTCATAGGTAAATACTAGACTAGCTGCCCTTGCAGGCCATTTTAAGCCAAGCCAGCATCCCATATTGTGCTCAAAATAACCTATATTGTTATACTATTGAATATTCTGTCAGGGCATATGTAAAATCTACAAATACATTGTGGATAGTCCTTCCCTATTGCACACTCTGGCAAAATGTAAAGTTGTGAAGATTATTTTATTATAACACCATACACATAGTTTGTGTGGTCAGCTCTTGTATTTGTCATACTTTCTTTAGGAAAAGCAGCTGTTAACTGAATCTGAGAATAAAGAAACAACTTTATGCAATTAAGACTAAAATATTGTTAATGCATGAGCAGAAATTCTACTCAATATCCTGATTTAAAAAATTCACATTCTTTGCCTTCAAGAATATCAGTTTAACATTCACAAGGAGGTAGCCTGGAAAGGTTGTTAAACAAAAAAGGAGTGGAATGATAGCTTTTGCTAGAGGTTAATATTCCTCTAGGCATAAATGGATGTGTCAGTTTTAAGCCTTAATTACAGCAGAGACAAAGTAAACATTTTTAGGATCACATTTCTTTTGAAATATACATTCATAGGGATGTCTACAATTTTCAGTTTTGGTGATTCAATGTATCTTGGACTTTATATTTTGGATTGATTATGACTGATTTCTACATTATTTATAAAATTAAATATTTTAAGCAAATGAATGGTTGGCAAAACTTGTAGTTTGCATGATTTTTTTTTCACTATTGCAGTGTCTGGTGAAATCAATTTGATATTTCCGGAAGATAGCACTTATATTTTAAATAAAGTATTCTTATGGGCGTTAGGGAGCTATTGCTTCATTATTTGTTTATCGTTCATATGTTATGATATGTTGTGATTGGTTTAGGGCTTTTTTGAGTTGTCATTATAAACAATAATATACCCTGGAGAAACAAGATAGAGACCCCCAGCATCTCACAGAAGTGCTTGTCTTTAGTAGATTAGTACTGCAACAAAATGAATATCTCCAGATGAAATCCATGAGAATGCAAACAAACAACATGTACTGACATGCATGAACATGTAGTGCCATGCAGAGATATCAGATGGATCTCAGCACCCAATGCAATTCTCTTCTGCCATCTATATACTCATAAAGTATAGCAAATGAGTATCCACACCTAAATAAGTGTTATACACAGAACAGTAACACACTGTATGTTACATGCCAGCCTGTGCACATGTAAAAACTAGTCATCACAGCTGAAAGAGGTATAGCATGCATGGGGCCCCTCATATTATCTGTGCTATGATTCCAGTTATTCTCACTGAAGATTATATATAATATAAAACTACCAAAATAGCAATAAAACACAAATTAACCTAAAGGTGCTACTGCTGAAAGCTAGGATCCTTAAAAAGAAACTCCACACCCCACAAACCCTCCTTTTATTTTACATTTGTTTACCTGGCAGTGTCCGAATGGGCTAGTAGCCCATTTTCAATGGTGACCTGGGGAGAAAAGCTCCACAAAACAGATAAGAAATAACAGATACCCAGTACAAATATAGAGTACATAAATAATAATAAAAAACATTTTTACAGTACATTATAAACTTTGTAAAAAAGAAAAAAACTAAAATAAGAAATAATACATTATAGCAACAGCATTGAAAAACATGTATGCCACAGAACTGATTGTTAACTGGATGAAACGTTGAGACAGAAACAATGAGCATGTGTAAAAGAGGAGATTTAAGCACTAGAGTTTAAGAGAGATGTAGACCAAAAGAGAAATCTGAATTACTGAAAGTAAAATCAAAATAAAAAAAATGTCTGGAGGTGATCAACTATAACATCGTAGGAAAATAGAAATACAACCAACTGAAGACAGAAAATAGCAGGAGAGAGAAACAATAACCAGAGGTGCTACAATGGCAGAGCCACTTAATAGAAATACAACCAGCTGAAGACAGAAAATAGCAGGAGAGAGAAACAATAACCAGAGGTACTACAATGGCAGAGCCACTTAATAGAAATACAACCAGCTGAAGACAGAAAATAGCAGGAGAGAGAAACAATAACCAGAGGTACTACAATGGCAGAGCCACTTGATAGAAATACAACCAGCTGAAGACAGAAAATAGCAGGAGAGAGAAACAATAACCAGAGGTACTACAATGGCAGAGCCACTTGATAGAAATACAACCAGCTGAAGACAGAAAATAGCAGGAGAGAGAAAAAATAACCAGAGGTGCTACAATGGCAGAGCCACTTGATAGAAATACAACCAGCTGAAGACAGAAAATAGCAGGAGAGAGAAACAATAACCAGAGGTGCTACAATGGCAGAGCCACTTGATAGAAATACAACCAGCTGAAGACAGAAATAGCAGGAGAGAGAAACAATAACCAGAGGTGCTACAATGGCAGAGCCACTTGCTTTTTAGAAATTATTTTAAGTTTGTTTTGAAGGAACAGCAGCAGGTGGTGTTTTGTAAGCTTAAGGGTAGGTTATTCCAAGACTTGGCTATTTTGTTTGAGTAAAAGGAGTCAACGTGGTTGCTATGGGATTGCATTGATTTGAGCAGAGGTCTAATGGAAGATCTAAAGGATCTACTGCTTACTTGTAGATGGACTAGGGCAGATATTGCTGGGCAGCTATCTGGGTAGTATATGATTTTATGGGTAAGGGTAAGTTGGTTTAGTGCTAACAGGTTAGGGCGGTTCTAACCAGCTGAGTTGAAGAAGAGCAGAACAATGGTGGGCTTCATGGGGTAGATTGGTGGCAAACTTAGCAATTTTGTTATAGCAAGTTTCTAGATTATGAAGATCAGTCTTGGATAAGTTGGGGAAGATGTGAGAGCAATAGCGAAGTGAAGAGAGAAGCTGAGATCTAGCTGTCGCTAGTCTGGTGTGGGGTGTTAGGTAAGGTTTGGCTCTGTAGAGCGCACTGAATTTTGTGTAGACTTTTTTAATGATAAGTCAACTATGAGTATTGAAATTGAGACGATCGTCTATTGTGATACCAAGGAGCTTGGCCTGGTTTGTAGGATCAGTTTTGGTACCATTTGCAGAATAAATAGAGAGGGACAGAGAGCTCTGCTTGGTAGTTCTGTTGGTAGAAATTATTAGTTTGGTCTTATTTTGGTTTAGGATGAGGTGGTGGTTAGATAGGAAAGTTTCAATTTCCAGGAATACTTTTTGCATCTTTTATTGTAGGTGTTGTGGGGAGGTGGCTGAGAAGATGAGAGATGTATCATCTGTGTATTGTATGATTGAGTCTAGTTGGGTTGTGTTATTAAGGATGTTTATAAATATGACAAATAGCAGGGCGCCAAGTACAGAACCTTGGGATTCACTTGTGGATACTGGGAGTAGTCAGGAAGAGGTTGTTCTCCCATTTTGCAGCCTGTTTGTGGTTAGATAGATAACTGTGAAACCATGTCAGGGATTCTGGACTGAGATTTAGGGCAGCAAGTTTGTCGAGTAGAAGTTGGTGGTAAATAGTGTCAAAAGCTTTTGACATGTCTAGGAAAATTGCAGAGACTATCTGTCATTTGTTCATAAGGTGATGTATAGTGCTAGTGAAGGATAGCAGGGCTGTGTTTGTGCTTTACTGGGGTCTAAAACCATGCTGGGATAGAAGGTTGTTTGTGGTAAGGTGATTGAGGAGTTGAAGTTTGAATACATTTCTCTAAAATGTTGGCTATGGGTGGAAGGATAGCTATGGGCAGTAGTTTGAGATGTCTGTAGAGGGGCCATCCTTGTGGAGGGGGATTATATGAGTGACTTTCCACAGGAAAAGTACATATTGTTCAGAGATGGAATGATTGATATGAATAGTGATAGGCAAAGGATGGAATTCATTTGGTAGTTGATTGGCTGCTGGGCAACAGGGTTTCAGTTTGCTTAGTAGTTTTCTAATGTAAAGTTTGAATAGGGTTCAAAGAGACGGAGTTTGTAGTACATGAGGTAGTGGAGGTGAGTGTGAGTGCTAGTTTATGGTTATTTAGTAGACAGGACATAGAGTTGATAAAGTTTGAGTTGAACTGTGAAGGTAAGGGTTCGGAGGTGTTAGATGGGGAAGGAGTGGGGGAACTGTGAAGGTAAGGGTTCGGAGGTGTTAGATGGGGAAGGAGTGGGGGAACTGTGAAGGTAAGGGTTCGGAGGTGTTAGATGGGGAAGGAGGGGGAGAACTGTGAAGGTAAGGGTTCGGAGGTGTTAGATGGGGAAGGAGTGGGGAACTGTGAAGGTAAGGGTTCGGAGGTGTTAGATGGGGAAGGAGTGGGGGAACTGTGAAGGTAAGGGTTCGGAGGTGTTAGATGGGGAAGGAGTGGGGGAACTGTGAAGGTAAGGGTTCGGAGGTGTTAGATGGGGAAGGAGTGGGGGAACTGTGAAGGTAAGGGTTCGAGGTGTTAGAGGGGGAAGGAGGGGGGGAACTGTGAAGGTAAGGGTTCGGAGGTGTTAGATGGGGAAGGAGTGGGGGTGGAGGGTGTATGAGGGTTGAGTAGGGAGTTGATTGATTTTTGTAGGTTGTGAAGGAATTTTTCTTGGGAGGTAGAGAAGTAGTTTTTTTTTGTCATTTAAGATATTTTTCTTAGTTTGGTTTCTTAGTTGCTGATAAGTAGTAAGGTCAGACTTGTTTTTGGTAGATAGGTACAGGGCTCTGGCTCAGTCTCTTTGTTTAATCAGTTTGGTGTCAAAAGAGAGCCATGGCAGTTGTTTAGATTTGGTGCATATTTTTCTGGTGGGGGCTAGTCTGTTTAGTATTTTTAGAAATTTGTTGTTAAAATATTCTACTGCAAGATCAAGGTTTAGGTTATTTAATGGTGACAAGTCACAGCATTTTAGTAGTAGATTAAAGAGGTCAGGGGAGAGCTGTTTCTTATTACGGATATATTTGAAAGGTTGTGAGATTGAGCTTGTATTTTTTTCTCAGTAGAAATGTGGGGGCATGGTCACTAAGATCAATGAGTAGGCAGCTGGCCTTGTCACTCAGATTAGGCCTGTTAGTTAGAATCCAGTCTAGTAGTGACTCATTTTTGGAGTGTCTGTCGATGAGACTGGGACAGTTTATAATTTGGGAGAAATTATATAGGTTGATAAAATTTGTGGGGTGGTTTGAGAAGAAGCAGAGCCAGTCTAGATTAAAGTCACCTAGGATGATTGTTTCTTCATTGAAAGTGTAGGCAGACCATGAGAAGAGAAGTTCTATGTTTGGGAGATTGTTGCCTGGGGGCAGATATGTAGCTATGATAATCATGGTTTTATGAGGATTTATATAAAGGTGGGTGATGAGGAATTCAGCATTTGGGATGTCTGGAGGTGTGCAGTTTACTTTGTCTATTTTAGGGAGTTTTTAAACATATTTGCTACTCAACCACTTCTTTTCTTTAGTCTACCTAGTCTAATAATGCTATCATTTGTACAAGTGATTTCTGAGTCCTTAATGTGAGGTTTTAACCAGGTCTCAGTAATAACCGCTATGTCAGGAGAGCAGGTGTCTAAGATAGCATAGAATTCAGAAATTTTATTCATAAGGCTTCTAAGGTTGAAATTAGTAGTTAGTAGGTCAGATTTTGAGGTAGTTGGTAGTGAGATGTGTAGCTTTGTACTGGGAGGGTTAGGTTAGAGGAGTAATTAAGTGAGTTTGGGAGATGCAGTTAATTTGGGGGTAAATCATTGCTGGGACCAGTGTTGGGGTGGATGTCCGCTTGTAATTTTATTTGGTTAAGGGAGTGCAGTAGCAGATTATTAAATTTGGTGATAGCCTGATGAAATCTGAAAGTGGGGGGAATGAGAGGATGTGGATTTTTTTAACTTTGAAAGGATACAGGAGAGAATTGGAAGTGTTGAACAGTTGTGAGCAAATGTAACTGTAAGCATTGGGTGGAGGATTTTGGAAAGTTAGAGTATGTGCATGGGGTAATGGTAACTAGGTCATAGCTGTGGTGGTCAGTAGCTGAATAGGCCGGGAAGAGAAAGCAAGATAGTATAGTGTGGTAGAGAATAGAGTAGCAGGCCTTCATATTTTGGTGGGATGGTTCAGAGAGAAAAAAATGAAAATATAAGTAGTGGAGTGGGGCAGAGCCACTATAAGGTGGGGGTTGAAGTAAATAGAAATTAAAAGTGACACAATAGGAGATAAGACAGGGGATATTGGAAAGACACCAAGTAGGAGTGATATGAAGGTGGGGGAGGGTGTAGTAATAAAATTGATTGGTGGAGGAAAAAAGGGTATGGTGTTGTTAGGTATAAATGTAATGAAAGTGGGGGTGGATAGGAATGGGGGTAGGGTAGGGGAGGATAGTGAGCCCAAGCAGAGCAAAGGAGAATGGAGCAGGTTGAGCCTGGAAGAACGAAACTGTCATGAAAGAAAACAATCAGTTTAAGGTGAGTGTGTGTATGTTTTATCAGGGTAAAGATAGAAAAAAAGTGTGGGATAGCTGCAGGAAAGGAGACTGAAACAGGAATGGGAAAAGAGGAGAGTGAAAGTCTTAGCTAATAGCTAGAGGTGAAGTTGGCTAGGAATAGCACTAGCAATTAATGCTGTATGCAGTGAAACAGGTTAGGAATAGAAATAGGGGGTTAGGTGAGCAGGCTACCACAGAGAGTGTGCAAGCCAGGGAAAACTATTAAAAATATTACATAAGCAGATCCAAATGGCAAAAGTGAAATATGTTGAACAGTCAATAGACGAGCGCTCTTTGGATCCAGCTATGTTAGGTTGCGTACCCAGCCACTCGGTTATTTGATTTTCCTTTTGAGGAAACACTAGTTCTTCTGGTACTCTATCTGTAAAATAAGAAGGGGGAAGACATACAACTATTAACTGGGCTGGTTTGTAGGAAGGGAGCAGAGGTAAAGAAAGGTCTGACAAACAGAAATGTTTTTGAGAGGAAAGATATGTGGCAAGGCACAATAGAGCAGTTATACTACATTTGGAGAAATTGAATGAAACAAAGCCATTGTCAAAATTACAAATAATTTTAAAGAGAACCAAGAACAAGCAATGCTAATGGGCACATTACAATGCACATTTAAGATAAAATACATTTTGCAGATTCAGATAGCATTGATAGACTGCTATGCATTGTGGGAATATCGCAGTTGAGGATATAGGAGTGATGGAATTCAATGGTGGAGGACACTAAAGCTGGTTTATTCAGCTGTAAATGTTGGCACCAAAGCTACCTTTGCATAGAACAGTAAAAAAAGATCTTTAGCATTCGCACCAGAAAGTTACAGCTGAATAATAGTTATGTCACTGTTTTGGAGAAATAAAAAAAATACATCCAAATTCAGTAGTTATGTATGTAAAAGTAAGTTACTAGTTGAAGGCTAAGAAAGGAGCTTGCAATTAAGGCCTTGGACAGCCATTGAGAAGAAAAATGAGAAATGCGAGGATGACGCAGTACCGAGCCATGGATTAAATCCACAGAATGTACTCCAGCAGGGCAAGGCTTCAGTGCCTTCCACACATTTAGACCATCAGCTGCACAGACAGAGACTAAAGATGGAAGATTCTCGATCTACGATAACAAGTATACCTCTAGGCTGGTTAAATAGGATAATGCCCCGGAGTTTATGTGTAAATCACCACAGACAAAGTAGCATACCATATCCTAGCAAACTATAGGCCACCTCTATGCCCCTAAAATCCCATCGTTCATACTCAGACACTCGCCATTAAACCAAATACCCTTGTCATAGAAGATGCTAACTAGCCCTCTGGAGACTGAAAAACATACACTGTTTCAAACTAACAAGCACAACTATTCCTGTACTTTATGAACACAAATACCCTTGACCAGATAGTGTGCACACCCACCCCAGGTTCAAACATACTGAACCTTGTATACAGCAATACAGGAGAGCACTCCACACTTCATAGTGACATGTCCTCACTAGTGGGATCAGACCAAGAAGCTGTCTCCTTTGAAATAAAAATCAACTCAGTAACCGCAGTAAACCCTGTAACATTTAGGAACTATTCCAAAGCAAGCTGCATCCTATTAAGTGATAATTTGTCATAATCCAATATCCCTCCTAATCCGAGTTCACAGCAACATATGTGGAATTGTTAACAGAGACCCTGTATAACCATTTAAATGGCTGTGTAGAGGATGCTGTATGTACTAGAAGCAAGCCCAAAACAAACTCTAAAAATAAACCTTACTGGTGGAATCCTAATCTTAATAGGGTAAACAAAAAGAAAAAAAAGTCATGGCTAAAATCAGGAAGTGCAACTCCCATAAAGATAGGAGCTCTCAAATTAAACTAAACAAGAAACTAAGAGGACTAGTTAAGTCCAACAAGGCCAGTTATGAAGTCAAGATAACTTCACAGGCTAAGGACAACCACAGGGTCTTCTACAGCTAAGACCATAACCTCAAAGGCAGCACACAGCAATGTATGGAACTGAGAGTCAGTGATACCACCTTCACTGAACAAAACAGCATAGAAAATCTGCTGGTTGACAAAATTCAGCTTAAACTTAAACCACCTACTGCTCCCCATCTCGTTCCAGAAAATACCTACTAGCATAAACACCTCCAACTATTAGCAGGGAGCATGTGCTGGCAGTGCTTGATAAAGTTAAATGGTCCACAACAATAGCTGAGATGCCTCCTAGATAGCTTGAAATACAACCTATCTGGACCACTTAAGTCATTTTTCAACTATAGCGTCAAAACAGGCTTTGTACCACAAGAATGGAGGACTGTACCATTTGTCCCACTTCAAAAGGTGGACCATCAACTGACCCCAGAAGCTACAGACCCATTAGTATCGCTTGTCTAATATTTAATGGAAATGATAAACAAAGACATAGGCAAACTTCAGACCTTGGAGACAACCCCATTTTGGCTTTGTCAATGGAAGATCATGTCTACTAAACCTGGTGGACTTCTTTGAGAAGGTCACCAGGACAATAGATGAGGAGAAAACAGTGCATACCACCTAGCTGGATATGGTAAGACGTTTTATACCATACCCCACACACGCATAGTTGACAAACTCATCGAACTGGGGATAAACCCCTACATAACTCTCTGGATTTCCAGCTGTCTAACAGATAGGACCCAGGAAGTCAGGATTGGTAAGACACCTTCACCAAGAGAATGGTCACAAACGTGACCATGATACGACTACTCCTATTTGACATTTACTCCTCAGAGGTAAAAGCTAATGTCAAGGGCCTTTGGCTGACCAAGTTCACAGATAACTGCAAATTGAGGGCTATCACAGATTCTCCTAGAGCACAAAATTTTACAATAGGAATTAACACAGCCAAATGACTGGTGCAAAAGTCATGGATTAAAACTTAGTGCCAAGAAATGGACTAAAGTGCCTTTGAGGAAAATGCCCACCCAGGCTAGTTATGCCATCAAGTTAGTCCAGTTAGTTCCTCAACAACAGGTACAAATATGATTCTGTCATTGTACATGTGGGTGTGAATGACCTGAGACATACCTCCGTGGACTACATGAAAGGAAACATTGAGGAGCTCTTGGATTATGTAGCCCGGGTGGGTATGAACCTAGCCCTGAGCACATCCTACCAGCACCCAGAATTATACCACAGTACAAACAGAAAATTATTGATTTCAACAATTGGCTAAGTTTCTGGCACCATTCTAAGGGGATCCAGTACCTGTCTGCTTGAGACAACATGATTGACAGACCTCGATGCTTTGCCAGAGATGGCCTGCATCTGTCACCCCTGGGCTTCCGGATACTGGCCAAGGCTCCCTTTTTAGGTGGTGTTCCAAAGACCATATTATCACTGTAATAGCTACAAACAAATGCAGTCTGAGGGGCATGCTGCTTAATGCTAGAAGTCTAAATCTCAAAATGCACTCACTCAAAGCACTCCTTAAAATGGAGAACATTAACAGAGACCTGGTTCAAGGCAGCAGAAGGCACCCCTGCACTAACGGGTTGTAAATCATTCTACACCTTTTGGCCCCAGAACTTGGACTGAAGCTCCAAAGGCAGTGGTGTTTCCATATTCATAAAGGATGTGCAAACCTCCAGACTGCTAGCCCAACATAATGGATTAGAGATACTTCAGGTGCAGCTAACATTGGGTAAGACAGCGATACAAATTGCAGCCTGCTATAGGTCCCCAACCATGTCCCAAGACTCACACTCCACGTTCCTAAGTACCCTGGAGAATATTAGGGCCCAACCTAACACTCTCATACTGGGCGACTTCAACTACCCTTCATTAACTGGGATAGTGACTCATGTACCAATGCACTTACCCAACGTTTCTTGAAATTCATTAATTCCAATGCCCTGGATCAGCTCATTCAACTACCCTTCATTAACTGGGATAGTTACTCATGTACCAATGCACTTTCCCAACGTTTCTTGGAATTCATTAATTCCAATGCCCTGGACCAGCTCATTCTTACCCCCACTAGAGGTTGCAACATCCTTGACCTGGTCATTACTAACATGGGTGACCATTGCTCTACCCCAATAGTCAACTCCTCCCTGGTTAGATCTGACCACAAACTAATCACCTTGGAAATCCACATCACCGCCCCCCGCTAAGGTATCCACCATGAAAAACGTCTCCAAAGCTAATTTTGGGCTCCAAAAAATAGAGGATGCTAACTTCACGGCACCCATGCAAATGGAGAATAGTTGCATGAACACCAAATAATACACCCATGGACTGTACGAATATGTACACAAATGCATGGATCTCACCACCCAACAGAACCAAGATGCTCTCCACCAAAAAAAGGAAGCCAACCTGGTGGTCCCCTGCCATAAACAAACTCTACAACAGAAGGAGGAAACTGATGCGGAATAAGGTGAAGTCCCAATACTGGAAAAACTCCCTTATCAGCCTCAATAAAAAGTTGAGATCCCTCATCAAATCCTCTAAAGCTAGCTATGAAAACAGAATTGCAGCAGATAGTAAAGACAACCACAAGGCCTTCTATAGTTATGTAAAGAATCTCCAGGGCAATGCCCAGATTTGCTCTGAGGTACTGCACATGGGGGACCTCCTATACTGAGCCAACAGATATTGCCAATATACTGACTGACAGATTCAGTGCAAACTTTACGCCCCCCCAAAGGACCAATCACAATATGACTAGATTGCCAGGCACCCAGTGTTACTGCTGCACTGGTTAAAACAGCACTGTCCAAGGCCAAGAATACAGCTTCTGTGGGACCTGACAATATTCCTGTCTGTGTTCTACATGAACTACAGAGTGAATTGGCATCTCACATGTGTGCCCTGTTCAATCACAGCCTCACTTCAGGCTTTGTCCCTACCAAATGGCACACTGCTACAGTCATCCCTCTCCACAAAGGAGGAGTGACTACAGACCCTGGGAACTATTGCCCCATTAGCCTGATGAGTCTGATAAGCAAAGCTATGGAATGCATCATTATGGACCTAATAAACAAGGATATAGGGAATCTCCAAACACTGGATCCCACACAGTTTGGTTTTGTGAAGGGTAGAGCATGCCTGCTCAATCTGATCAACTTCTTTGAGTCAGTCCAAAGAGCTGTTGATGAAGGCAAGGTAGTCCATAAGCCTACCTTGATCCCGCCAATGCCTTTGATACCATTCCCCACTCAGGAATCATAGAAAAACTCATTAAGCTAGGCATCAACCCCTATATCACTAGGTGGGTTGCAAACTGGTTCACAGATAGAACCCACAGTGGGAAAGTAGCTGACTCCAAGTCAGACTGCTGACCAGTCATGAGTGGAGTTCCACAGGGTTCGGTCCTGGGTCCTCTCCTGTTTGGTATCTCCTTCTCAGAAATCCAGACCAACACTAAGGGACTATGGCTGACAAAGTTCACAGATGATTGCAAGCTGGCAACTATTATTAACTTCCCAAGTGATGCTGACATCCTACAGAAAGGCCTCACTGAGACTAACAACTGCTGTCAGAACCATGGCCTTAAGCTCAATACCAAAAAATGTGTCGTCATCCCCTTTGGGAAAAACCCAATTCCCATGAATTACCACATCGATGGTAGTCCACTGAGCACAGAAGGCATTATAAGAGATCTGGGAACACAGGTTGACAGCAACCTCTCTTTTGACCACCATGTTGCCACTGTGGTCAGAAAGTCCTTCTATGTGGCACATCTCTTACTAAGGGTTTTGTATCCAGGAAGAAAGAGGTCATTGTCTCCCTCTACTCTTCCCTCATTAGGCCAATCATCGAGTATAATGCCCTATTTGGCATGTACCTCACTAGACACCTGCAACAACTGGAGAGGTTGGAAAAGTACCTCACAAAAGAGGATTTTAGGCCTTAAACACTTGTCCTATATAGACAGACTCAAAAAACTTTAACTATTCTCTGTCTCATATTGCCTACTTAGAGGTGATCACTGCTTGACTTACAAAGTCATGTGTGACCCAGCTCTGTTAGAAATGCTACATCTAAAGAAATCCCAATCCCTCTGCACCACACACTCTAGAGACCTCAACCTCATTACCACACTCAACAGAACATGCTGGAGGGACAGGTTCCTCACCCAGAGATTGCCCATACTCTGGTATAGACTTCCCATACATGTCAAACAGAGCACCTCACTGGCCCTCTTCAACAGAAATCTTGATGAGTGTATGGAAAATAGAAAATTCACCCCTGGGATCACTCCAGTGGCTCTACTTGACAGAGGCACTGGGAACTAAGGTCAGGTGGCACGATGCCAGGGTAATTCTATGGGCTAGGCTTCTAAAGGCTCCAGGGCCATTACCTAGTACACACCTATGAACCTATAAAACACCTCTGAAATTTGAACCAGTAGTCAGGATCTGGGAAAATATGTAGACAGTAATCTGGTCTTTGGACAACATGTGGTCAAAGTAGTAAGAAAATCATTCTAAGTCACCCAAATTATAAGTAAGGTCATGGCATCTGGGTCCAGAGAAGTCATAGTGCCACTTAATTTGGCCCTTTTCAGACCCATCATTGAGTATCATGCCCCCTTCGTATGCACCTGACCAGATATATGCAACACTTGGAATGCCCACAAGGGTTCCTTACCAGGATAATCCAAGGTATAAACACACTGTCCTATATGGATTGCCTTAAAGCTCTCTCACTCTCTACTCAGTCTGCTACAGGTAGCTGAGAGGCAATCTATACCTGGCAAAAAGGCATCCTTGGATGCAGCTCTGAAGGACATTTTGCACATCTGCAAAAATTAACATCAGAACCAGTAAATGGAATGATTTAAATTGAGATCTATTTCATATAATCGAAGGTTCAACTCCTTGAACCTCTGTTCGTCGAGCCAACAAGAACGAACTTTCACATAAGCAAATGTTCATATCAGTGAATAACTACATCTGGGAATGGATTTAATTGGCTAACATCAGGAACTTTTCTCTTTTCCTCACTGTAGTGCGATCTCAGAGTTGGTATATAGGTGGGGGAGGGGTTTAACATACTGCAGTATGTATGACAGTTGTTATATTGGCCAAGTAATTCCATTCCTTGTTGTAATTTGCTTATGTGTTGATCTTCTGGAAGGATTCACACATAGCGCATGCCATGATTTGAAGGGAATCACCAGTTAGTGCCTGCAGCTGGGTTTTGAAGATGTTTATGATAACCTTACATATTTGGCCCAGCATGTTGGCTGGTCCTGTTGCAGGACAATGTCTCTGTTCTGAACAAATGACAACAACAGATGTTTTTGGCTCATCTGATGGGTCTGCACTTTCCTCCTTTGATTTGGACTCGTGTCATGTGCGTGGCACATTTCCTCTAGTGTCATTGTTTGATAGATAGGATGTCTTGTTTTGAGGCCTCTGTAAGAGGCAATAAATAGCATAAATAGACAAATTAACATTAAGGTCCAAGTACTTACCATATCACTATGCAGTACAACAGTCTAATGCAAGTATAGTCTCAGTGTGGTTAATAAAAAGTGCATTTCACATTGGCAAGACATTTGTAAAGAGACATCAGAAGAGATCAACAGAGAGCCAGAAATGCGACACCCGTACTGAGCAACAACTGCTACATATTAACAGTAAACATTAGTGAATGTCAGTGTAGTCATGGGGTACACAACACTGTGCTTCTCATGAAGGATATGATGTATGAATTAAAAGTGATAGCTATGATATCATAAGGAAATTGTAAAGTGATACCTAACAAACAGAATGCTATGAAGCGCATTCAGATACGGACCACAAACCCTTTTCTCACTCATCCCTTTAACTTTTGCCAAAAGATACTTTGGTTGACATCTGATTTATCAACCAAGTTTGGTCAACTAAACAGATGGTCAACAAGCATGTGAGATTAACAATCCCCAGTAGGGGAATATACCCTTTAACTGGGGATGCTGTGATTTGGAGTTAGAATATATAATAAGCAGGGGCTATGGAGGGTGCAGATGGGCCTGCCAAGTCCCCCTGCAAAAAATTATAATTTCTTTGTATTTTTTTTTTTTGAAGATCAAGTCTTGCTGCATGCACAGTAGTAGCGTGTCAATGTACATAATGCTGATCAATTTGTTTCAACATTATGCATGTCAACAAAAATGTTATTTATTTATTTATTTTCAGTTTGATTACTGGGGAAGTCCACTGGGCTCAGAGAGCCTGTTTTCAGTGAAGGCCCAGGGAGCTGCATGAAACAGATTACAGTAAAGATAGCAGTCCAATAAAAATAAAAGTACAAGAACAAATAACATATCAAATAATACAAAGCATGAGCAATATTGCCCATAGTGGAAAAATATCATGCAAATACATTTTAACAAATTTTTATTTTACAATAGGGTACATACACATTTAAAGTCAGTTCTTGGGGAGACAGAGTGGTTACAGAAGCACTGCAGGATCCCCTCAGGATGAACTTTACAAAAACAGTAATAAGAATCAGAAACAAAACCAATACCAGGTAGTACTTACCTGCGAGCACACTACTGGGGATTCCTATGAAGCAAGGTAGAAAGCCAAAAGATGGTGCCCTTCTACATCAGGTTTTTTATACCTCTGTAGTTAAGCAGGAGTGAGAGGGTGGTGTGCAGGTTCAAGGTGGGGGAGGGGTAGATACAAAGTAATACGAGGTTGTGAGTCACGAAAACTGGACTAAGCCAGCTGATAAAATGAAAACATGAAAACCAAGCTAAGTCAATTCCAAGTCAGTGTAGTGCAGTATCTTCCTAATAACTACAAATCTTATGCTACTAATCTAGTACAGTGTGATGGAAAGGACCACCACTTCTACAGGGAAAAACAATTGAGGTATGTACTGCATGTATATAGGTAAACATTTTCCAAGAGAAAGTAGTTTTAAGTAATTGACCTAGGAGTACTATAGGAAGAGAAAAAATGTGGGGGGGGGGGTGATCAGTAGTGTGCACATGTACAGTGAAAGGGGAAACAGTCTTCAGTTTGGAGGACAGATTAAATACAACTCTAACATACACTAGTGTAGCTGAAAGCACTTTAGTGTTCCACCGAAGCAGGGTCTCACAGTGCAGGGCAACGAGACAGCCTTGGGTTGATTGGAGGTTGGCCAGGACACAGGATGAAACTTTTACTGAGGGGACTGGAAGTAAAAAGGAAAATTAGATAAATATTAGGTCTGAAGTTTTAAAACACACTGACTACCAAGTAACTGAGATAGAGAATGCAGGGGTGGAGCAGCATACCTTGTAAGAAACAGCACAATTCTATGAGTAACACAAAATGCAAGGATAGCAGAGCAAAAAACAAAGAAAAAACAAAAAGATAACTGCAGTTGATACCACGCTATTATAACATGCACTACACTATTATGTATTGTTATAAAGGTTATGGCTAGGCTTGCATAGGTCCTAGGGCCGATAGCTTAGTACCAACCTATGAACCTATATGGGAGATAGGAAACTCACCCCGAGAATCATGTCAGTCGTCCTGCTAGACAGGGGTCCAGAGAAGTAAATATTGTGGGAAGAAATATCCAGGGAATTGTTATGGCTAGGCTTGCATAGGCTGTAGGGCCGATAGCTTAGTACCAACCTATGAAGAGAAAATAGTAACAACTAAGATGTTACATGCAATTTAGCATTCTCCACTAGACGTCAGGAATAACAGTGGTATTCTACAGAAACAAGTAACAACTAAGATGCTACATGCAATTTAGCATTCTCCACTAGACGTCAGGAATAACAGTGGTATTCTACAGAAACAAGTAACAACTAAGATGCTTCATGCAATTTAGCATTCTCCACTAGACGTCAGGAATAACAGTGGTATGCTACAGAAACAAGTAACAACTAAGATGCTACATGCAATTTAGCATTCCCCACTAGGCGCCAGGAATAACAGTGGTATGCTACAGAAACAAGTAACAACTAAGATGCTACATGCAATTTAGCATTCTCCACTAGACGTCAGGAATAACAGTGGTATGCTACAGAAACAAGTAACAACTAAGATGCTACATGCAATTTAGCATTCTCCACTAGACGTCAGGAATAACAGTGGTATTCTACAGAAACAAGTAACAACTAAGATGCTACATGCAATTTAGCATTCTCCACTAGACGTCAGGAATAACAGTGGTATGCTACAGAAACAAGTAACAACTAAGATGCTACATGCAATTTAGCATTCTCCACTAGACGTCAGGAATAACAGTGGTATGCTACAGAAACAAGTAACAACTAAGATGTTACACACAATTTAGCATTCTCCACTAGACATCAGGAATAACAGTGGTATGCTACAGAAACAAGTAACAACTAAGATGTTACACACAATTTAGCATTCTCCACTAGACGTCAGGAATAACAGTGGTATGCTACAGAAACAAGTAACAACTAAGATGCTACATGCAATTTAGCATTCTCCACTAGACGTCAGGAATAACAGTGGTATGCTACAGAAACAAGTAACAACTAAGATGCTACATGCAATTTAGCATTCTCCACTAGAAGTCAGGAATAACAGTGGTATGCTACAGAAACAAGTAACAACTAAGATGTTACACAATTTAGCATTCTCCACTAGACGTCAGGAATAACAGTGGTATGCTACAGAAACAAGTAACAACTAAGATGTTACACACAATTTAGCATTCTCCACTAGACGTCAGGAATAACAGTGGTATGCTACAGAAACAAGTAACAACTAAGATGCTACATGCAATTTAGCATTCTCCACTAGGCGTCAGGAATAACAGTGGTATGCTACAGAAACAAGTAACAACTAAGATGCTACATGCAATTTAGCATTCTCCACTAGAAGTCAGGAATAACAGTGGTATGCTACAGAAACAAGTAACAACTAAGATGCTACATGCAATTTAGCATTCTCCACTAGACGTCAGGAATAACAGTGGTATGCTACAGAAACAAGTAACAACTAAGATGTTACACACAATTTAGCATTCTCCACTAGACGTCAGGAATAACAGTGGTATGCTACAGAAACAAGTAACAACTAAGATGTTACACACAATTTAGCATTCTCCACTAGACATCAGGAATAACAGTGGTATGCTACAGAAACAAGTAACAACTAAGATGCTACATGCAATTTAGCATTCTCCACTAGACGTCAGGAATAACAGTGGTATGCTACAGAAACAAGTAACAACTAAGATGCTACATGCAATTTAGCATTCTCCACTAGAAGTCAGGAATAACAGTGGTATGCTACAGAAACAAGTAACAACTAAGATGTTACACACAATTTAGCATTCTCCACTAGACGTCAGGAATAACAGTGGTATGCTACAGAAACAAGTAACAACTAAGATGTTACACACAATTTAGCATTCTCCACTAGACGTCAGGAATAACAGTGGTATGCTACAGAAACAAGTAACAACTAAGATGCTACATGCAATTTAGCATTCTCCACTAGACGTCAGGAATAACAGTGGTATGCTACAGAAACAAGTAACAACTAAGATGCTACATGCAATTTAGCATTCTCCACTAGAAGTCAGGAATAACAGTGGTATGCTACAGAAACAAGTAACAACTAAGATGCTACATGCAATTTAGCATTCTCCACTAGAAGTCAGGAATAACAGTGGTGTGCTACAGAAACAAGTAACAACTAAGATGCTACATGCAATTTAGCATTCTCCACTAGAAGTCAGGAAAAACAGTGGTATGCTACAGAAACAAGTAACAACTAAGATGCTACATGCAATTTAGCATTCTCCACTAGAAGTCAGGAATAACAGTGGTATTCTACAGAAACAAGTAACAACTAAGATGTTACACACAATTTAGCATTCTCCACTAGACGTCAGGAATAACAGTGGTATGCTACAGAAACAAGTAACAACTAAGATGCTACATGCAATTTAGCATTCTCCACTAGACGTCAGGAATAACAGTGGTATTCTACAGAAACAAGTAACAACTAAGATGCTACATGCAATTTAGCATTCTCCACTAGAAGTCAGGAATAACAGTGGTATTCTACAGAAACAAGTAACAACTAAGATGCTACATGCAATTTAGCATTCTCCACTAGACGTCAGGAATAACAGTGGTATTCTACAGAAACAAGTAACAACTAAGATGCTACATGCAATTTAGCATTCTCCACTAGGCGTCAGGAATAACAGTGGTATTCTACAGAAACAAGTAACAACTAAGATGCTACATGCAATTTAGCATTCTCCACTAGACGTCAGGAATAACAGTGGTATGCTACAGAAACAAGTAACAACTAAGATGCTACATGCAATTTAGCATTCTCCACTAGGCGTCAGGAATAACAGTGGTATTCTACAGAAACAAGTAACAACTAAGATGCTACATGCAATTTAGCATTCTCCACTAGAAGTCAGGAATAACAGTGGTATTCTACAGAAACAAGTAACAACTAAGATGCTACATGCAATTTAGCATTCTCCACTAGACGTCAGGAATAACAGTGGTATTCTACAGAAACAAGTAACAACTAAGATGCTACATGCAATTTAGCATTCTCCACTAGGCGTCAGGAATAACAGTGGTATTCTACAGAAACAAGTAACAACTAAGATGCTACATGCAATTTAGCATTCTCCACTAGACGTCAGGAATAACAGTGGTATGCTACAGAAACAAGTAACAACTAAGATGCTACATGCAATTTAGCATTCTCCACTAGGCGTCAGGAATAACAGTGGTATTCTACAGAAACAAGTAACAACTAAGATGCTACATGCAATTTAGCATTCTCCACTAGAAGTCAGGAATAACAGTGGTATGCTACAGAAACAAGTAACAACTAAGATGCTACATGCAATTTAGCATTCTCCACTAGACGTCAGGAATAACAGTGGTATTCTACAGAAACAAGTAACAACTAAGATGCTACATGCAATTTAGCATTCTCCACTAGAAGTCAGGAATAACAGTGGTATTCTACAGAAACAAGTAACAACTAAGATGCTACATGCAATTTAGCATTCTCCACTAGGCGTCAGGAATAACAGTGGTATTCTACAGAAACAAGTAACAACTAAGATGCTACATGCAATTTAGCATTCTCCACTAGACGTCAGGAATAACAGTGGTATTCTACAGAAACAAGTAACAACTAAGATGCTACATGCAATTTAGCATTCTCCACTAGAAGTCAGGAATAACAGTGGTATTCTACAGAAACAAGTAACAGCTAAGATGCTACATGCAATTTAGCATTCTCCACTAGACGTCAGGAATAACAGTGGTATTCTACAGAAACAAGTAACAACTAAGATGCTACATGCAATTTAGCATTTTCCACTAGACGTCAGGAATAACAGTGGTATTCTACAGAAACAAGTAACGACTAAGATGCTACATGCAATTTAGCATTCTCCACTAGACGTCAGGAATAACAGTGGTATGCTACAGAAACAAGTAACAACTAAGATGCTACATGCAATTTAGCATTCTCCACTAGACGTCAGGAATAACAGTGGTATTCTACAGAAACAAGTAACAACTAAGATGCTACATGCAATTTAGCATTCTCCACTAGAAGTCAGGAATAACAGTGGTATGCTACAGAAACAAGTAACAACTAAGATGCTACATGCAATTTAGCATTCTCCACTAGAAGTCAGGAAAAACAGTGGTATGCTACAGAAACAAGTAACAACTAAGATGCTACATGCAATTTAGCATTCTCCACTAGACGTCAGGAATAACAGTGGTATTCTACAGAAACAAGTAACAACTAAGATGCTACATGCAATTTAGCATTCTCCACTAGAAGTCAGGAATAACAGTGGTATGCTACAGAAACAAGTAACAACTAAGATGCTACATGCAATTTAGCATTCTCAACTAGACGTCAGGAATAACAGTGGTATTCTACAGAAACAAGTAACAACTAAGATGCTACATGCAATTTAGCATTCTCCACTAGAAGTCAGGAATAACAGTGGTATTCTACAGAAACAAGTAACAACTAAGATGCTACATGCAATTTAGCATTCTCCACTAGACGTCAGGAATAACAGTGGTATTCTACAGAAACAAGTAACAACTAAGATGCTACATGCAATTTAGCATTCTCCACTAGACGTCAGGAATAACAGTGGTATTCTACAGAAACAAGTAACAACTAAGATGCTACATGCAATTTAGCATTCTCCACTAGAAGTCAGGAATAACAGTGGTATTCTACAGAAACAAGTAACAGCTAAGATGCTACATGCAATTTAGCATTCTCCACTAGACGTCAGGAATAACAGTGGTATTCTACAGAAACAAGTAACAACTAAGATGCTACATGCAATTTAGCATTTTCCACTAGACGTCAGGAATAACAGTGGTATTCTACAGAAACAAGTAACGACTAAGATGCTACATGCAATTTAGCATTCTCCACTAGACGTCAGGAATAACAGTGGTATGCTACAGAAACAAGTAACAACTAAGATGCTACATGCATTTTAGCCTTCTCCACTAGACGTCAGGAATAACAGTGGTATTCTACAGAAACAAGTAACAACTAAGATGCTACATGCAATTTAGCATTCTCCACTAGAAGTCAGGAATAACAGTGGTATGCTACAGAAACAAGTAACAACTAAGATGCTACATGCAATTTAGCATTCTCCACTAGAAGTCAGGAAAAACAGTGGTATGCTACAGAAACAAGTAACAACTAAGATGCTACATGCAATTTAGCATTCTCCACTAGACGTCAGGAATAACAGTGGTATGCTACAGAAACAAGTAACAACTAAGATGCTACATGCAATTTAGCATTCTCCACTAGACATCAGGAATAACAGTGGTATGCTACAGAAACAAGTAACAACTAAGATGTTACACACAATTTAGCATTCTCCACTAGACGTCAGGAATAACAGTGGTATGCTACAGAAACAAGTAACAACTAAGATGTTACACACAATTTAGCATTCTCCACTAGACGTCAGGAATAACAGTGGTATGCTACAGAAACAAGTAACAACTAAGATGCTACATGCAATTTAGCATTCTCCACTAGACGTCAGGAATAACAGTGGTATGCTACAGAAACAAGTAACAACTAAGATGCTACATGCAATTTAGCATTCTCCACTAGAAGTCAGGAATAACAGTGGTATGCTACAGAAACAAGTAACAACTAAGATGTTACACACAATTTAGCATTCTCCACTAGACGTCAGGAATAACAGTGGTATGCTACAGAAACAAGTAACAACTAAGATGTTACACACAATTTAACATTCTCCACTAGACATCAGGAATAACAGTGGTATGCTACAGAAACAAGTAACAACTAAGATGCTACATGCAATTTAGCATTCTCCACTAGACGTCAGGAATAACAGTGGTATGCTACAGAAACAAGTAACAACTAAGATGCTACATGCAATTTAGCATTCTCCACTAGAAGTCAGGAATAACAGTGGTATGCTACAGAAACAAGTAACAACTAAGATGCTACATGCAATTTAGCATTCTCCACTAGACGTCAGGAATAACAGTGGTATGCTACAGAAACAAGTAACAACTAAGATGTTACACACAATTTAGCATTCTCCACTAGACGTCAGGAATAACAGTGGTATTCTACAGAAACAAGTAACAACTAAGATGTTACACACAATTTAGCATTCTCCACTAGACGTCAGGAATAACAGTGGTATGCTACAGAAACAAGTAACAACTAAGATGCTACATGCAATTTAGCATTCTCCACTAGACGTCAGGAATAACAGTGGTATGCTACAGAAACAAGTAACAACTAAGATGCTACATGCAATTTAGCATTCTCCACTAGAAGTCAGGAATAACAGTGGTATGCTACAGAAACAAGTAACAACTAAGATGTTACACACAATTTAGCATTCTCCACTAGACGTCAGGAATAACAGTGGTATGCTACAGAAACAAGTAACAACTAAGATGTTACACACAATTTAGCATTCTCCACTAGACGTCAGGAATAACAGTGGTATGCTACAGAAACAAGTAACAACTAAGATGCTACATGCAATTTAGCATTCTCCACTAGACGTCAGGAATAACAGTGGTATGCTACAGAAACAAGTAACAACTAAGATGCTACATGCAATTTAGCATTCTCCACTAGAAGTCAGGAATAACAGTGGTATGCTACAGAAACAAGTAACAACTAAGATGCTACATGCAATTTAGCATTCTCCACTAGAAGTCAGGAATAACAGTGGTATGCTACAGAAACAAGTAACAACTAAGATGCTACATGCAATTTAGCATTCTCCACTAGAAGTCAGGAAAAACAGTAGTATGCTACAGAAACAAGTAAGAACTAAGATGCTACATGCAATTTAGCATTCTCCACTAGAAGTCAGGAATAACAGTGGTATTCTACAGAAACAAGTAACAACTAAGATGTTACACACAATTTAGCATTCTCCACTAGACGTCAGGAATAACAGTGGTATGCTACAGAAACAAGTAACAACTAAGATGCTACATGCAATTTAGCATTCTCCACTAGACGTCAGTAATAACAGTGGTATTCTACAGAAACAAGTAACAACTAAGATGCTACATGCAATTTAGCATTCTCCACTAGAAGTCAGGAATAACAGTGGTATTCTACAGAAACAAGTAACAACTAAGATGCTACATGCAATTTAGCATTCTCCACTAGACGTCAGGAATAACAGTGGTATTCTACAGAAACAAGTAACAACTAAGATGCTACATGCAATTTAGCATTCTCCACTAGACATCAGGAATAACAGTGGTATTCTACAGAAACAAGTAACAATTAAGATGCTACATGCAATTTAGCATTCTCCACTAGACGTCAGGAATAACAGTGGTATGCTACAGAAACAAGTAACAACTAAGATGCTACATGCAATTTAGCATTCTCCACTAGACGTCAGGAATAACAGTGGTATTCTACAGAAACAAGTAACAACTAAGATGCTACATGCAATTTAGCATTCTCCACTAGAAGTCAGGAATAACAGTGGTATTCTACAGAAACAAGTAACAACTAAGATGCTACATGCAATTTAGCATTCTCCACTAGACG
>NC_056742.1:515955586-515965586 GCF_019279795.1 Protopterus annectens | reverse complement strand
TACCATTGGCAAAATATGTGGATTTGAAAACGAAACACATATGGGTAAACAACAAAACCATCCTAAAAGATTCTTGGGATTTCCTAAAGGAACTTACGCCTGACTTGTATAGAGATGAATTAATGTTTATCATTTTAGACATAGTAGATTTATTCTCAAGTATCCCACATTGTAAGGGCATGGAAATGTTTGAAGAAAGTGTTTTCTTAGACAAAGTATTGACACAGAATGAAAAAATATTAACTGTAGCACTTATGGAGACTATATTGAAATATAATTTTCTTTTATTTGATGGAGAATATTTTCAGCAAAAACAAGGTGTCTCCATGGGAGCAGCATGCGCACCTACATATGCTAATATAGTGTTATCAAAATGGGAAGAGAAATTCATTACAAATTCCACATTTCAAAACTTTTGGATATTATATCGAAGATTCTTAGATGACATAGTCATCTTATGGACGGGGGGGACAAGAAACATTTTTAGAATTTATGGAATATATAAATCAAACTACTAATTTTTTGAGGTTCACATACAATATCAGTACTGATGTGTTACAATATTTGGATGTGGAAGTTTACAAAATTAATCAAAAATATGAAACCAGGGTGTTTAGGAAAGACACCTATGTTAATTCCTTTCTACATTACGAGAGCGCCCATCCCCTACGTTGTAAAAGAAACATAGTAACGGGGCAATTTGTAAGGGGCTCTAGAATGTCTAGTTTAGATGTAGATTTTTTAAAGGAATGTAACAAGTTAGAAAAAATGTTTCTGGACAGAGGGTACCCCAAAATTTTTGTGGAAAAAATAAGAAAGGAAGTAGAAGAAGGTAGGTTGGATAGGTTTAATCCTATCAAAGGTATGAGGTACAACATTAACGCGCAAGAAGAACATAATAATTATGAGAACACATTAGAGGTGTTTCAAAAAAGTTTGGTGATAGAATATAATTCCTCTAATTGTAATGTGAGGGACATATTGCAGAGAGAGTGGAATAAATTATTGTCACTTACTGATATAGAGGAAATAACAAAGATAATTCCAAAAGTAATATATAAAAATTCTCAGAGTATAAGGAATATGATGGAAAGGACAGAATTAAATTCAACACTAGTAACTAATAGAAGGACAGGAACATTTAAATGTGGAAGATGTAATCAATGCCCGTATATAATGAACAAAGGAGAAATTTACTTGGAAAGTAGGAAGAGATGGATTAGAAGTAGGGGCCTTTATGGTTGTGATACTAGAGGGGTGGTATACCTAGTAATATGCCACAAAATGTCAGTCATTCTATGTGTGTAAGACAGAAAGAGCATTAAAGAAAAGAATATATGAGCATACCTACGACATTAATAAAGCAAAAGAAACTAATGCACTTTATAAACATTCTAGGGGCTGTATAGGATTTATGTTTCATTTTTTGTACTAGAACAGATTAAGCAGGATATTAGAGGGGGTCCATGGGAAGACATTTTAGAGAGCAAAGAATTGTGGTGGCAAGTTAACCTAGATGCGGGGAAAAAACCAGGTCTCAATGACTTTTTAACCATATTACCATTATTGAAATTAAGAGCTAACAAAATATAATGGTAATTAGGAATTCTGACAATAGAGGGAGCAATTTACTATGTATTTTTAAACAAAGTTTTAACACACTAGTTTTTAACATACATATTAAGTTTATTTAATTATTTATATGTATTAAATTATGGTAAGATATATGTGTATATTTATGTTGTGTTAAAGTTTCAATTTTTATTGAATAATATATTCAAGTATGAACAAACCATGTGTTTTTATCTATTAATATTCATGAACCCATTATGTATTTTGGTTAGCCCATTTAAATGTATTAAAAGTGATTTTATTGGTTAATTAATATTAATTAATGTATTTAAATGCTTAATGGTTTGGCAAGTATGTATCTGATGAAGTCCAAGTGCAAGGGACGAAAACGCATACTGGATTTGTTTTTGTAAAAGCGTTAATGCTTTATGGATGTTTTTTATTAAATTGAGTGAATTTACGCTTTGGGGTTTTCGTTTTTGGCTTACTGCACTCCGTTTGGATTATTGGTACTTTTGAGTGCTTTCACTTTGACATATATATATATATATATATATATATATATATATAAATAAATAATAAATATATATATATATATATATATATATATATATATATATATATATATAAATATAATATAATATATATATATATATATATATAAATATAATATATATATATATAAATATAATATAATATATATATATATATATATATATATATATATATATATATATATATATATATATATATATATATATATATATATACACATGGCAAACATATGCTAAATAAATAAAATAAATTCATAAATATTACAATGTACAAAAATCTGAATTCAGGAAACAGAAGCATAAAAAATATTGGGGTTCAAGTCATATATCCATGTGGAGCAATCGCATACCCTTTGTCAGGCAATCAGGGCCACATTCACTACACAAGTAAAGTAGTGAGGTCTAGTAATGTCATTTATACAACAGGAGCAGTAGAGCTGATGCTCCTGTACACAATAAAAGTAAACTCTGTAAACATACACATGCAGGAAGGATACACAGTGAGTAGAAATGCGCACGTCATCCAGTTAGGTGCACATTGGTGTGTTGTGTGCACAGAAAATGTAATGCATTATAACATACTTACAGAGGACAGATCCACAGTTAACAACAATGAGTACATGTCATGTCATCAGGTGTACACAGGTATGTCCTGTACGCAGTCTATGAAATGTATTATAACATGTATGTGAATGACAGATCCACATTAAATAGCAATGTGCAAATGTCATATAGTCAGGAGTACACCAGTATATTCTGTAAACAGTGTACACATTATGTTATAACACACATAACAAGGATGGATCTAGACTGAATAGCAATGTGTATGTCAGAAATTCAAGAGTGCACCCATATGCCCTCTACACAAAGCATGTAATATATTTTAACACTTTAATGGAGGACATATCCACACTGAATAGCAATATGCACATCGCAGAGTCAAGTGCAAGCTGGAATGTCCCATACACATTGATTGTAATAAATTCAAGCACAAATATGAAAGAAAGATCCACAATAAATAGGAATGTTCACATGTCATACAATCAGGTATATACTGTTATGTGCTGTAAATAATATATATATTATATTATAACAAATCATGAGTGACAGATCCATAATGAATAGGAATGTGTACATGTCACACAACCAGGTATATACTGCTATGTACTGCAAACAGTGTACATATCATATTATAACACACATATGAAGGATAGATCCACACCAATTTCAATGTGCATGTCACATAGTCAAGCATGTGTACTGTCACATCCTGTACACAGTCATTGTAATATATTACAACACACAGTCAGTCTCACATCTGTATGTCCTGTACTGGTGAATGTAATATGTTATAACACAAATATGCAGACAGAGGTACACAGAATAACAAGGTGCATGTCACACAGTCAGGCATGTACCATCATGTCCTGTACACAGTCATGTCCTGTACACAGTTATTGTAATATATTACAACACACAGTCAGGCTCACATCTGTATGTCCTTTACATGGTGAATGTAATATGTTATAACACAAATATGCACACTGAGGTACACAGAATAACAATGTCCAAGTTTCACGCAGTCAGATGCACATTATGTCCTGTACATAGTGTACGCAATATACTATAACACACATATGGAGGTCAGATCCACTCTGAATAACAACATGCATGTGTCATGTGGTCAAGTGCACACTGGCATGCCCTACAGTGAATGTAATATAGTATAAGATAGACATGGAGGACAGATCAACGCTGAATAACAATGTGCACATGTTACCTAGTAAGGTATAGACCTGTATGTCCTGTACATAGTCCATCCACCCACTAACCCCATTTTCCCATTTTTTTAAATATGGGGTGGGGATGTCACTTCAACAGTGATAACCTGAACACAGTGATTGAAATATAAGTCACATAAGGACAGTCAAAAATAAATAACAGTGGGCATATGTCACACAGTCAGGTACACACCAATATGTCCTGTGTCATATATTATAACACACATTTAGAAGACATATCCACAACACTAATTAACAATATACATGTCACACTTGAGGTGCACACTGGTATAGGTAATCAGTCTGCAAACCATGCCAAGCCAAGATAATAAATCATATCCAAAAGTGACCTCCTTCCTTAAGGATGGCAATACAAGCTACACTGGGCTAAAAGCTGAGGCTACACATCTAATTATTTAGGTTTATCTTGAAAGAGACAAATGTGGTAGAAGTTTGTTTGAGAACTGGAGGATGCATTCTGGTATGAAGCTATCATGTCAATGTAACTTATTTAACTGTTGTTGAAAGCTTAGTTCCTTTAACGTATTATTTAAGGAATCTTTTGTTACACAGAGGAACAAGAGGTCAAAAAGGAATGGATTATTTGTGGCTCAAAAGCCTAGATACATGTCCATCCGGATGAGGCTATACAAAACTGACTACAGAGACAGGACTGTCAACCTGTCCTGATAAGTGAGACTTTTGAAGCCACTGATTTCTTTAGTTAATAACTGTCTCTCAGCCTTCGTGATATGTTTAGATAGGTGCGTGCCAAAAAGGGCATTATCTTTAATAATGGGGTTGAAATGCCTCTGGAAGTCAGATGATGGAGATAGGCATATTTTCGAACTGCTGTGAAGACATGATGGACAAAAGATAAGGAATTAGCAACAGACGTGTCTAGATCCCTTAATACAGTTCTGAAAAAAACAATAAATAAACCAAGCTATTCTGCTGTTCTGCCAACAATTCCATTTATTAATGATCTGGTACCTCGGCTATTTGCCTTCTTGGAATGATTAAATAACACCATGAATTCCTTTTTATACAAGTAGGACCCAGTTAATAAACAATAAGTTATGTAATCATTAAATTAAATAAATAATTGAAAAAGTCATTTACCCAAGCCATAACTACAAACAATACAAAATTAAATATATTATTACACACATTCTAAATATAGGCTGTGGTGGTGCAGTGGTTAGCATTGTCGCCTCACAGGAAGAGGTTCTCCCATTTGATTCTCATATGGATCGCCTTCTGTGTGGAGTCTGCATGTCCTTCCTGTGGTCGAGTGACATTAAAGACATGCAGGTAGGTGCGTGAATGGGTGTGCCTTCTTTGAAGGTTGGGTGTCAGGCTGGCAACTCGCACTGTAAAAATCCACTGGCAATCATTAGCGGATGGGAGTTCTGCTGTGGCGACCCCTAACCGGGAAAAGCCGAAAGACTTTTTATTACACACATTCTAAATGAAACCATTTAGAAAACTAAAAACAAAACTTCACCACCACAAATCAGCACTCCTAACAATATTTAAATACTTAAATACCTTATTAATTTAATAATTTTAATTAACCACTTAGTTTCAAAACACAAACTAACTTCTTCATTTAAGCCCCTGGGGAATAGTGTTCTATAATATAATATCATCTTACTTTCTTGTTCATTCAAATTATTAGCAAAATATCCCCCCTCTAGGGAGAAAGGGCTATGCTAACACACTGAAAAAGAAACCAACATCTGATTCATGATGTACTTTATGAAAATGCCTGCCACAGGACTTTTCAAATTTCGATTTCCAGTATCCTCCAAATGTTCTAAAATACAAATTTTACCTTTGAGTTAAGACAGTTAAGCATTGGTCAGAATTAATCTGTTGTACTACTTGATATAAGTGGTTCATTTGCTTGTGGAAATTGCAAGATGTGCCCCCAAATAAAATATCTCACAGGGACAAAAATCAATGGGAGAAATTTTGTTTCTAGGAAAAGATTCAGCTGTGAAGGAAATGGTGTATATAATTGGGTGTAATTATGAAATTCTTAGGTGGCATGTGGGTCAGACTAAATGCAAAGTTAAAATTTGTATTTTAGAACATTTTGGGGGATATTAGAAATTGAAATTTGAAGTCTTGTGACAAAGCATTTTCATAAAGTACATCACGGATCAGTTGCTGGTTTCTTTTTTAGTGTGTCAGCATTGCCCTTTCTCCTTAAGCCTATTCCCATAACCAAGAATGAGTCTGTGTAAATACATTTGATGCAGCAGTATATGTATATTTCATATGTAAACCAGCTGCCTTTTTATAAACTTTATATGAGTTTTTATACCCATTTTTATATTAGGTTTATATGCCTTTACAAGCCTTTATGTTTTACATACTTATTATTGCATATATTGTTTATAAGAGCATAGTGTTCCTTTAATATTAACTGTCAACTGATTTGTACATGCGGTGTTTTTACACTATTTAAGCCATTCATTGGTTGATGTAAGTTGTTTTATATGCCTGAGGAAGCCCTCTGGGCAAAAGGTTTATGCTTATGTACCTAAAATTTACTTGTGAAAATCAAAAGGATTTTGAAGTGCATTTACTCTACCCTGGTTTCCAGTGATTTCTTGTTTCTTATTAACTAATTGTCCAACACCCCCCCCCCCCACTATATATATACCAACTCCAAGACCGAACTACAGCAGAGAAAAGGGGTTTGGAACACTTCTGTGTGTGAGACAGGGAACTGTTGGAGACAAGTAGTTACTTACCCTGTTGATGAAATGAAATTTTGCTGAGTGAACTTCGATGTTTAGCTGTTTGATGGTTAGCCCATTCAATAGCCAACAATAGACCCCAGGTTCCACTATTAATTAGGTTAGATGTTGGAATTTAGCTTTTGGGGCTACTACCAACTAATATTAACTTTCAGCCAACAAATTATTGGGGGAGTCACGTCTTTTATCTAATAGTGATTTTGATGTTTCAACACTGTTAAATATTGTCACAGGACTGGTTAACACATTTCTCCATTCTCAGATGCAAACTGAAACAAATGAACTTATAAGCAACTTGATATGGGTTGTGTCTATGGAATCAGTACTGGTCTATATGTTTATTTATATTAGAGTCTAGTGGCAGGTAAGTAGTGTGACTGCTTAGTGTGCCATATTAAGTTTTTCTCCTCTAGGGATTTGATATTCTGAATCTAAACTATTTCTGCAAATATATATTATGGGAATTACTATGTTCATGACATTTGTGAAGGATTATAAAGTTTTGTGAGTTCTGTTATCTTATGCAATAAAGTATTTTTATGAAAATTAAGTAATATGCTTAAGATGCAAGACCTTCGACAAAGCTAAATTGATGAGGGTCCCAGGTAAAGAGAATTTCAATGTACAGGCTAATCTACTTTTAAATATGAAATTAGAAAGTCTAATGTAGGCTGTTTCCCAGGCTTCAGAAATGCAATCAGTGGACAGGTTTAGATTAAAGAATTTAGTTAGGGGTTCAGGCAATCTGTATTTAATACAGATAGTTAGGCAAGCTGGTGTGCTATCCAGGCCCATAGATAAGGTGTTCTTTGTTTTTGAGAGGGCTAAAATGACTTGTTCCATAGTAAAGGAAGTGGGGGGGGGGACACCATGACTAGAATGTGTGGGATTAGTTGTAACTGTGAGGGAAGTCTAATGTACATGAATTTTGACAGCTACAATGTTAGCTGTTTCCTTAGGATCAGAGCAGGCAGAATTATTGTGACCTGGCTCCACACATTGTTAGGGGTGTTAGTTTTTACATTTCTGATACACATAAACAAACATTTGTAGTTCCTTTTGGTTTTACTGGCTAATGTAAATTAATATTCAGCTTTGACATTCCTGAGAATTTTCTTAATCTCTTTATTCTTTTGATTAAGCGTGCTTAAGGGAGGTAGAATGAGACATCTTATAAGTATTAAGCAATGTATTTCTCCTGTTATATAATTTATTTATCTGGATATGCCACCACAGGGGGTTTATGTGTACATTTATCATTATATTTGGTGAAAATACGTACTCGCTTATCAATACCTCTATTTAGTGATAGATGTCAGAGGCATAGTCAAAAGCTATGACAGTATTACAGAAAGATTTATCAACTGAAAAAAAAGTTTAAGTTTTAACAGAAGTCAGAGGCTTAGCTAGCAGCAGTAAAAGGATTACAGAAACATTTATTCAGATCATCAAGTAAGTGAAAAATGTTTTACTTTTGACAAATCCCTAAACAGAGAGGTATTTCCAGGAGAAGTACTCTCAGTTTTAAAAGAAAGGATCACTGATGTATGGTCTGATTTAATAATCAAACCCTCTTTTAGCCGCATTTTACTTTAAAGCCATATCTTCCAAATCTAAATAAAATATCCAAGATAGGCTTTAAAAGAGAGTCAGCACAAATACTGATTCTGTCAAACCCCAGTCTCATTTGTATTGGAGATCAACAAATCTTTAAACCACTAACACATATTTTGGTACATACGTACTATTGCAACCACATTCCAAACTCACTACCTCATGCTCCAATTCCCAATTCTAGCAGACGATATCAGTGTATGTATGCCTCTTAACTATAATCCACTTTGGGTCTATATTACCAAAGCAAAAAACCCTATTCCCGAATACCTAAACGTCGACACCTATACCGTGAACCGCAAAAAATCCCGACCGCACTAAACTGCGAAAAAAAAATATCGAACTGTCATAGTCGACCAACCCCACCACCCGCTACATACTACCTACCCAAAGAAAATAAATAAAACACAGACATATACTAACCAAGCCCTACTTCTAACCTAAGGTAAAGAACGAAAACCCTACCTCTAACCCTACACTAAATCCCACATACACAACTGACTATGTACTATCCTTAACCCCTCCCTAACCCTAATGTCCGTAACTACCGCACACATCCCCTACACACATACACCCAAACAAAATAAATAATCCACATACATACATTTAACAAAACCCTACCTCCAACACTACACTAAGCCCCTCATACACAACTATCTATGCACTATCCTTAACCCATCCCTAACCCTGAGGTCCGTAACTACTGCACACTTCCCCTACAGACATACACCCAAACAAAATAAACAATACACATACATACACTTAAAATAACCCTACTTCTAACACTACACTAAACCTTACATACATTGCCTATTTATACACTTACCTTAACCCAAATCCTAACATAAAAGTGCTATCTATCGTACACTTACCTTATGGAGCTATACCGCAGACGGGCCATCCAAAACAATTTGACATTTCAGAATTTGCAGTTTTGTACACTCGGGATTTCCATACTTCCCGCAAAATGTGTTGACGTCTTCGTATTCGCTCATATGGTTTTTCGCATTTGTAGTATAGACCCATCCACTTCACTATGTCTTCTGTAAATATTTTTAGCCACACTAAATTTATTTCTGGAAGATGCCACCAGCATATACTTTTGCCACTGTGTGATATTGTCAGGACACATTTTTCAGCTGCTTTCTTAAAGAATTCCGCAGAAAGGCAAGAACGGCGTGGGAAAAATGCCTAAAACTGGACACATATTTTTAAAGACTGCCATTATAAACTTAATTGGTTCAATAAAATGTTTGCAGTGACATAACAGTTATGAAAGATATGAAATTTAAAAGTGAAACATTTCCCATTCACATGGCGACTGATGTCTTCAATTGTTTGCCCAAAATATACAGCTTTTACATTTAACATACTAACAATATAATAGGAAAGCAAGACTTCATGCACAGTTGTGGACACTTGAGATGTATGCTTAGGATGACAGATTTCACCAGCAATTTTATTAAGTGACGATGCACTTTTATTTACAGAAATGTAAAACTGTGCCTAACTGATGTCATGGACTTCAAAAGTGGTTGGTTCAAACAGTTACCATCGCTGAACGACTAAATGTCATTAGGCTCTTACAACAGTCAAGGTTCCATCACTATCCACCCAAGTACCCTCAAGAAAAATGGAAAAATATTTATATATATATATATATATATATATATATATATATATATATATATATATATATATATATATA
>NC_056742.1:515843086-515945586 GCF_019279795.1 Protopterus annectens | reverse complement strand
CTGGCAAACCCTCTACTCCTACCCCCTGCCCTAACAGCACACCTAAAGAAACTGCATCTCTTTTCAATTCATACGTCATCGATTCTATCTGCAAACGTCTGAATACATCCCACCCTTCCATTCCCTCCCCCCCCACAACCCCTAAACTTCATAACCACCCTTTTTCTCTCAAACCCATTCCAACTAGTCATATTAGAAAGCTTCTTCTTAAACTCAAACCTTGTTCCCCATCTGCTGACAACTTGCTACCTTTCTTTCTAAAGGCTGTTGCAAATTCTATAGCTTACCCTGTTTCCATTCTAATTAATCACTCTATTAGTGAATCCTACATCCTTACTTTGTGGAAAATATCCCATATTATACTTATTCACAAAGGTGGTACTTCTGTTGAGCTCTCAAACTACTGTCCTATTGCTCTTCTTTCTCCCCTCTCTAAAATTCTGGAGCACTGTGTTCACAAACAAATCATGACTTACCTAACTCAAAAAAATCGGATCACTCCTACCCAGCATGACTTCCGCTCAAATCACAGCACTACCACAGCACTCATTTCCTTTACTAACCTCATCTCCCTTGCCAGAGACAATGACAAACTAGTGTCCTGCCTCTTTTTAGATCTCTCCAAAGCCTTTGACACAGTCTCCCACTTTACTCTACTCTCTAAACTTTCTCAACTCAACTTCTTCCCAACAACCATCTCTTGGCTTAACAGCTACCTCACTGATAGACAACACGCTGTCAAATGGCTATCTGTCTTTCTCCTTTTCTCCTCATCAAAATGGGTGTCCCACAAGGCTCTATTCTAGGTCCCCTTCTTTTTAATATCTTCACTAATCAACTTTACAGATCTTGTCCTAAATCATCTCTTATTCAATATGCTGATGACTCTACTATAATTTATATTGCTGACAATGTCTCAGACCTGCTAAACCTGACACAAACCTCATTCAATCTCACTGAAACTTGGCTTACTGACAACCAACTTATACTTAACCCCAAAAAGTCTAAATTACTTCTTTTCTTACCTACATCTCTCTCCCATCTTAAATTGTCCTTTGCCACCTCTTCTCTCAACAATACTACTCTTACACCTGATTCTCACACAAAGCTCCTTGGTATAATCATAAACGATCAACTTAAATGTGAGCTTCATGTGCATTACTGTATCAAGGAAATCCAGCAAAATTTGGGCTTTTTATGTAGGAACAGAATATTCTTCACAACTGACTCCAGAATCTCACTTGCCCAAGCTTACCTTCTCCCTAACCTATTCTATAGCTCTCAAATCTTAACTAACTTACAGTCCTCACTTCTTTCTAAACTTGAAACCACCTACAATAAAACTGGAAGATTTGCAGCCAATCTACCTCCTAAATCACATCACTGTCATGTTCTTCTAAAACTCATTTGGTTAGAATTTCCTAACCAGCTCTTATCTACTCAAAGTCTCACTATCCACTCTATCCTTAACAACCCTCTGCATGCCCTAACGTATCCTGTCTTCTCACCCTATATAATGCCTCTCTGTCCCTCAGAAGATAAATGTCTCTTACAGATATACAAAGCAAATAAATTTATTGGGCAAAATCTTTACAGCTGCCTTCCTGCTCTTGCTTGGAATAAGCTCCCTCTATACCTCAGATCCATTCCTCAAGTCCACGAGTTTAAGAAAGCTATACAAAGTTACATGCATAGTACCTGGATTTGTCACTGTGATCACCCTACTTGAGTTTCTTCCCTAATTTCTTAAGCACTGTCGATTATCACGTTTACTCTTTTTCCTTTTTCTACCTGTTTATTTTGTTTCTATCCTCATTTCTCTTATTTTTTTCTATATTGTAATTTTGCAAGTTGTCATCTTTTTTGTATGTTTAGCTTGTAGTACATATTTCTTTATGTATTTATATTGTCTTAGTTTTTGTGGAGCTATTCTCCACGGGCCTCCACTGAAAAAGGGCTCTAGCTCAGTTGGACTAGCCCGGTTAACAAACGTAAAATAAATAAATACATACATATATAGATAAATGAATCTAATAAGTCACTGAACAGTATGTTCTGTGAAGAAGTAGTCCTGGGCAGCTGAAGTCTTGAGGCACTGGTTAGTGTACTTGGAATAATATAGGGCATAACTAAGAATTTGTGTATAAACAGCTTAATGCACTCTTGTGACAGCACCTTTCTAGACTTCCAGACATTGGCACAAATGAATTTAAGCACACTAGCCAACATACAATCTACCGTCAGGGCAGAGGACTTATTACTATATGAAGTCCGAAGATGCTGGCATAATCCAGAGTTGTATTATATACCATTTGTAAATGTAAATGGAAATGCTTAAAAAAACTCTACTATATGGGAATACCCTGACGTATGCTGTTACATCGCCCTAGGTGTTTCACACATCCATCATCTGTTATTTAGCTTGAACTGCCTAACTGGGGTGAATTAACACATTTAAAATAAATAAATAAATAAATATCTGTTTAAAGCCTCATTTGTTGAGCTCTATAATGTGGCCATCTTTTTAGCCTATATGAACCATTTCATGTACGACAGGCACATATCTTCTTAGTCAAGCTGGTCCCATCTTGTTTTCACCAGCTCCCCTCTAACAGATATTTAAAGGCCCAAACTTTTACATCCTACATTTCCTCAGAGATCAGGTTTTCCCTTCCTTTCATAGTCTTTGCTCATTTGGCCCAGGATATCATCCTCTGGATTTTCCCAACAGATTGAATGTAGTTAATAAAGATTTGATGAATTTCTGTTATAATTAAACCACTCCTGCTCCATAGGCTGGAATTCTGAGCCATATATGTGAGACAGCGTTGAATAGCAGAGTCCGCTGGCTGAAGTCCTGACTGATCCCATTCATGAATGCCTCCGCCTACCGAGTATCGCCTTATCCCTTCACCTTATAACCTCTGCCTACCGAGTATCGCCTTATCCTTTCACCTTATAACCTCTGCCTACCGAGTATCGCCTTATCCCTTCACCTTATAACCTCTGCCTACCGAGTATCGCCTTATCCATTCACCTTATAACCTCTGCCTACCGAGTATCGCCTTATCCCTTCACCTTATAACCTCTGCTTACTGAGTATCGCCTTATCCCTTCACCTTATAACCTCTGCCTACTGAGTATCGGCTTATCCCTTCACCTTATAACCTCTGCTTACCGAGTATCGCCTTATCCCTTCACCTTATAACCTCTGCCTAACACGTATCGCCTTATCCCTTCACCTTATAACCTCTACCTACTGACTATCGCCTTATCCCTTCACCTTATAACCTCTACCTACTGAGTATCACCTTATCCCTTCACCTTATAACCTCTGCCTACTGAGTATCGCCTTATCCATTCACCTTATAACCTCTGCCTGCTGAGTATCGCCTTATCCCTTCACCTTATAACCTCTGCCTACCGAGTATCGCCTTATCCATTCACCTTATAACCTCTCCCTACCGAGTATCACCTTATCCCTTCACCTTATAACCTCTGCCTACTGAGTATCGGCTTATCCCTTCACCTTATAACCTCTGCCTACTGAGTATCGCCTTATCCATTCACCTTATAACCTCTGCCTACCGAGTATCGCCTTATCCCTTCACCTTATAACCTCTGCCTACCGAGCATCGCCTTATCCCTTCACCTTATAACCTCGGCCTACTGAGTATCGCCTTATCCCTTCACCTTATAATCTCTGCCTACTGAGTATCGCCTTATCCATTCACCTTATAACCTCTGCTTACTGACTATCGCCTTATCCCTTCACCTTATAACCTCTGCCTAACACGTATCGCCTTATCCCTTCACCTTATAACCTCTGCCTACCAAGTATCGCCTTATCCCTTCACCTTATAACCTCTGCCTACTGAGTATCGCCTTATCCCTTCACCTTATAACCTCTGCCTACCAAGTATCGCCTTATCCCTTCACCTTATAACCTCTGCCTACCGAGTATCGCCTTATCCCTTCACCTTATAACCTCTGCTTACCGAGTATCGCCTTATCCCTTCACCTTATAACCTCTGCCTACCGAGTATCGCCTTATCCCTTCACCTTATAACCTCTGCTTACCGAGTATCGCCTTATCCCTTCACCTTATAACCTCTGCCTAACAAGTATCGCCTTATCCCTTCACCTTATAACCTCTGCCTACTGAGTATCGCCTTATCCCTTCACATTATAACCTCTGCCTACCGAGTATCGCCTTATCCCTTCACCTTATAACCTCTGCCTACTGAGTATCGCCTTATCCCTTCACCTTATAACCTCTGCCTACTGAGTATCACCTTATCCCTTCACCTTATAACCTCTGCCTACCGAGTATCGCCTTATCCCTTCACCTTATAACCTCGGCCTACTGAGTATCGCCTTATCCCTTCACCTTATAACCTCTGCCTACCGAGTATCGCCTTATCCCTTCACCTTATAACCTCTGCCTACCGAGTATCGCCTTATCCCTTCACCTTATAACCTCTGCTTACTGAGTATCGCCTTATCCCTTCACCTTATAACCTCTGCCTACCGAGTATCGCCTTATCCCTTCACCTTATAACCTCTGCCTAACAAGTATCGCCTTATCCCTTCACCTTATAACCTCTGCCTACCGAGTATCGCCTTATCCCTTCACCTTATAACCTCGGCCTACTGAGTATCACCTTATCCCTTCACCTTATAACCTCTGCCTACCGAGTATCGCCTTATCCCTTCACCTTATAACCTCTGCCTACCGAGTATCGCCTTATCCCTTCACCTTATAACCTCTGCCTACCGAGTATCGCCTTATCCCTTCACCTTATAAACGCAAAAATCTGAAAATCGACAAATAGTCCATGAAGCTCCAGTGTCCCAATACCAAGGTACCATCAACATATCCTTGTAAGGTCAGCTTGCTCTAATTGTTTCAGAACTTCAGTCATTACTACTTAACCTTAATAGCTGATCTAATTTAAAAGCAATGTCATACTTTGACAGGTGAGGCAGACCTTGATCAGCAAAGCATTTTAGAATTCAGATAAAAAGAGATGATATCTTTCTGCTTGAACCACCTAAGACATGTTTGTGAATTAGTTTCTGTAGGTGGACACTTCTTGGGTGCCTTTCTTAGGATGGATAATTTCCGTAGCAGGTATATATTTTAAGGTATAATCATGCCTTGCAAGGCCCACATTCTACTTGTGATGGAATGTAATAGCCCTGGCTTGATTGGGTAATCTTCTGTAATTCTAGTGACTAATCTGAGGAGGCTTTCTGCCACAATGTCCTTCTGATTATCAGACTATTTTGGGTAAGTAACCACCAGAATTCAGATCATAATCAGTGATATTATGCTTAGCTATTGACAGTTTCATCAAACTATGTATCAACCCTGAAACATCAACACATACCTCTCAACTATATAGATTTTTGCAGAATGTCCAGATTTTCGCCTCATATTTTTGGTCAGTTTTTCATCAAGTTGTGGTTTTATGGCAAGTCAGTGACAAATCATTGAAAACTGAAGTTAGAAAATAATGAGAGACATTTGAGTTTCAGACTTCATACCCTTCAGAAAATTTATGCTAATGCAAAACCTGTTATTCTGTCAACTTTTGTAAAAGCAATATTTAAAAATTGTCCTTATTTTTGGGCCTTTGTCCCCCCATTATTTATAGCTTTGTCCAGATTTCTTGCTCTAAGAGGTTGAGAAGAATGGCAGTTTCCAAAGCTTCCATTCCAAAATGTCTAGCAGGTAAGTATGTAATAATAAACACTCATTTGTTGGTTGTTATGATCTGAATTCTGGTGGTTACTTACCCAAAATACTGTGATATCCAGAATGACACAGTGGAAGAAACTTAGTGCTTATCTTACTGTAATCCCTGAAATCATTCATACTAAAAGTCACTTAAATTGTATATACTTTTGTACCACATATTATGTTGACGTTACCTCTAGAGAACTGTACTTCCCATCATTGAGTAAATACTAATTGAATGCTCATGTAATGTCTGCAAGTCTGTCCACTTCTACAATTAATGCATCACTCATTACTGGAGCTTTTCTTCGCAGGCATATACTGAAAAAGGACCGGTGTCCAGTCAGACTTTCACAGTAAACACAGGTAAAATAAATAAATAAAATAAATACATTTGTTAATAAATGGGAAGTGCTTATTCTGTCTCTCATGATCATTTTATCTCCATGAAGGCTTTAACTACGAATGCCCATCCTCCATAACCAGGAGGAACAAGCCAGGTGAGGGAGGGCATTCTTAACTTCTGCCACTGGCTATCTACCCGACATCTCTGAAAGGTTCCCAGTGACAATGACCCTAAAGAATGGCATTATGCAGAGTCATTTAACCCAATCAATAAACAGATAAATAAAATACCACTCTTTATAAGTACAACACTAGAATTCCAAGACCTTAATCAAAACCCCCAAGTTTACAGTATTAAATGCCTTGGTGATATGAAAAAGGGAAATTTCTACTGTCTTCAGCGGCTGCCCAAAGTTATTAAGAAAAGTTGTCAGATCCCACTAGTTGCCTGTTATTGCCTTACCGCTAATAAATCCATTCTGACCCTGCTCAATCAGGACTCTTTGCAATTTATCAGCCTTGCTGTCAGGATTTTCACAAAAAATGTAAAAGTTTAAGTTAATTAGTGATGCTGGAATAAAATCACTTAAGCCTCGCATTCCTTCCTTGATGTTTGGAATCAAGATTGTCATAGATTGGTTACAGTGAAGACTGTGATGGATGCAGATGCATAAAAAGTTATATAGCAAAGTGTGTACAGTTAGAACTTCCTCCCACCCTACCTATAGAATCTTTTTTGAGGGGGGGGGGTCATCCAGACTGTGTACTTTATTAATTTTGAATATTAGGATCAGTTGGAAGACATTGTGGTAGGTGATAGCTGACCAAATTCTGTCACAATAACTTGATCCATGGAGCATATCCAATAATATGAGTTTCAAGTCATTCGTATCACTGGGATGCCTCCAGTGACAGCGTGCCCAGCTCCATCCTGTCCCTTTCTGACATTCTTGTTCTAGGTTAATAATTAGCATGACTATGATGTGCCTAGTAGAGCAATCTCATGAACAGTAAGACTGTGGGCTCTCTGCTCCCACTGAGTTAGAATACCTGTAAGAGCAATCCTACTTCCTTGCTTTAACAGATTCCTGGATAAGAAGGGAGTAATAGCATCTTGGTGAAACACACACCAGGCATCAATCCAGTCTTGGCAAACATTCCAGTTTTTTAACAGATCTTGATATCATATTTGACGTATTTGCTTAATACTAAGTTACGGTCACCCAGTAGAATACAGAAGTGGACATTAGTTACCGTCTCCAGCCAGATGAAAAATAATATGAAAAAAAAAAACTTACTGTCATCAATACTGTGAGTGTAAACTTCCTCTGCAGCCCATTTTTCTTTATTGATGAGGCTTCACAGATTAACCATCAACCAATGTTGCATTGCAGTTTGTGTTTCAATGTGCAGGGAGTGGTAAAATAACAGTGCAACACCTTTTAACACACATTGGCCTTGTGGTCAGTTCAAACTTCTCTGTTACTCTTGCCTGCAGCTTAGTTGTATCCATGCCTTTCCACTTAGCCTTCTACAAACATAGTGTGCCTCTTCTCCTTCGCTTTTAATCCTCTGAAATATCCGTGGGGTGAGTAACATGAGCTTTTAAATCTAAATAAAGATTGCTAATTGATAAGATAAATTGTTTATGCATGTTATTTATTTCTAATATTTAAAAAAAAAATCCAGATGACAGAGTCAAAAGCCTTTTCTATATATATATAAAGAGAAACTATTGCTAGTCTAGATTGATTAAACTTTCAAAAGTCTATTAACATTATTACTCTTTTAATATTAATCTGAGTTTGACTATTTAGTATAAACCCTGTTTGATCTTTATTAATAATTTTCTCCAAAATGTTTTTACAGTATATTGTGTATAATCCACATTTGGTAAAGACATGAGTCTACAGTATGACAATATTCTGAACATTTTCCTTATTTGAAAATAAGTGTGACCATAATCATAATAGAGGAATTTATAGCATAGACTGTACTAATAAAAATGTTCTTTTATTAACTGGACTATATCCAGAGGATTTGTTTTCTAAATTTCTGGTATTATGTTGTCTAATCAAGGCCCTTACCTGCTTTAATATTTTTAATATTATTTGTTTTCTGATATAGGCATATGTTTTGCAAGGCTAGGTATTCAGCTCATATTTAACTTACTATTAATATTATCCCTCAAAATATTCTCTAAGACGGTCTCATTACCATTAAGTTTATCTCCTAGACTAAATTCTTCATAATTTTTCTAAAAGGCTTTTTCTTTGCATTTTGGATCAAAATGTTCTTTGTGTGGTATGATAAAGGCAACCATTTAAATCTGTTATCATGCCTTTGAAGACCTTCAGCTGTGACAACATAATATTTTTTAAAGCTATTCAGTCTTATGTTTTAAAAAGTCTTGAAATGCCATTGTTAAGGTTTTAACTAAATTAATGATGTCGTAATTTCCTTTCTGATATTCTAGTTTTGTTTGATGTTAACTTCTCCTGTAGTAAATACATGTCTCCATCCCATTTTGTATATTGCTTATACCAAGCTTTAATCTTACTAGACTTGTTTTTCCATCTACACTGGCAGTCTTGAGATTACTGTATGTTTATTGACACTCATTGTAATATAAAAGCAATTGCATTGTGATCAGATAATGCCCAAGGAACTGCATACATTTTGACAAATTTGTTTACTAAATCATTTGAGAAATAAAGTCTAACTATTCTAGTCTGGTTTCCAAAATCATATCAATAATGTGTGAAAAAGAAAGAGTTGGCTTAAGAGAAAAGTATTATATCTTTAAAATCAAATTTTCTGTAAACATCTTCAAAATTATTGTTAGAGCTAATTTTCTGAGCTAATTCTTAGAGTGTATGTCTGTACTGCTTAAAACATAATTAAAATTACTTCCTATTATCAAATAACTGTTGTCTTGCCAATTTAGCCTCCATTCCTGAAAAGCAATAGAAATTGGCTAAGTTAAATATTTTCCTTTAAAATTTTAATACTACGACTGTAAACGTATCTTTATAATTAGAATATTGATATATGACCTTGGGTATAACATATGACATTTCCAGAGACGTTTTGTATCCCTTGTCATTTTTCTAAAAGTAAAAACATCAAATAACTTCAAAATTCATAAATTCTGATTAAAGTCTTGATCAGTTAAATGCGCTTCTTGCAGAAAGCTGCTTAAATAGTTAATGAAAGAGTTTAATTTTCTTGCCAGTGTTTAAACCATTAATATTAAGAAATAATCATTTCATTGTACCCATTTCCATAATATTGATTACACTGTTTGAGTAAAACAATTGCACTGCATCTTATTTTTTGAATATTGCATACTATGGGTAATTAAGAATGTATAATTAGAATTACTTAACCCATTTAAAACTTGCAAAACACAAATGTACAAATCAGTTTGCAAACTATTTATATCACAAATTAAATTTCTTTTTCTGGGGGGGATAAGCTATCACCCTAAGCTTTCATGGATACAAACATTGTAGCCTGAGAAGACAAACCCTTCTAATAAGAATATATAGGGCATATCCTAACCCTTTAAGTTACAAACTCATCAGACTTAAAATCTGTTTTTTGGCGAAATGTTCATAAAAAATTAAATCATTCCAAAACACAGTAATGTTTCTACTACAAATACGAATGCTTACTTACCTCAAAATGAAAAGAGTATGGCAAAAAGTCAGATAAGAAAACACAACTCAAATGGTATAGCCACAAAAACAAACGTAAACTTGATAAAACATAAAACAGCAAACAGGACAAGGCCAAGGACTGCACCACTAGTAAACACAAATGATGATAATGTTAGATATAAATATAAATCAATATATATAAAAAGATGCATAGCAATATATATATATATATATATATATATATATATATATATATATATATACATACATATATATGTGTATATGGGTCTACTTCATTTGATCGAAAGACCATTTGACCTAAACCCATTTGAACAAAATTTAATTTGATCGAAAACCAGTATTCAAGGCAAATAACAGGGACTTGTCCCCCTCCCCAGTGTCGTGCCACCCTGGAGTTGGTATATATATATATATATATATATATATATATATATATATATATATATATATATAGTTGGTATATATAGTTAGGGGGGTGTGGGGGAGGCAAAGCCCCCACCTATTTTCATTTAAAATCTGTACTTTTTGTGTTATTTTCTTCTTTGAAGGGAAACTAGGTGGGGGGCTTTGACCCCCACAACCCCCAATGTGGGGGGCTGTGCCTCCCATCCCCTATATATATATATATATATATATATATATATATATATATAAAACACCTCCAGGGTTGCACAACATTGGGGACGGGGACAAATCCCAGTTTTATGCCTTGAATACTGGTTTTTGATCAAATGAAATTTTGATCAAATGGGTTTAGGTCTAATGTTCTTTCGATCAAATGAAGTAGACTCATATATATATATATATATATATATATATATATATATATATATATATATATATATATATATATATATATATATATATATATATATATATATATATATATATATATTTATATAAAGACATATACAACTATCCTAATTATCCTGCTGAGAAGCCTATAATACAGCAGCAGCTTTTAATTTTGCACACTACTAATGGAACACTGGTCATTCAACCCTGGAAAAATGGTGGCATTGATTCTTAATTGCCACAAAAAGTTCTCTAAATTCTAATAACTCATTTATAGATCCTCCCCTCTGAATATACTCGACATGGTCAATAAGAATGTATTTAAAAACATATTGTTCATAACTTTTAAAATGTTCATACAAGGCATTAGTCCACTCTCTTTTCTTTATACTATACATATGTTGATATATCTGTGTCCTAAAGCATCATTTTGTCTTCCCCACGTAAAATGCCAGACAATTCTGGCACAATGCCAAATAGACCCCTACTTCTGAGTCACAATTACGTTTTCTTTTTAAATGGATGCATCCATAATTAGCCAATTCCACAACTTCAGCCTCAAGATATATTTACATTGGGTGCATTGTCCACATTTGGACATTTTCCCTCCGAGATCAATAATTTTATCTCTATCCACTATATTTTTTACACATATATCTGTTTTATAAGCAATTTTTGGAGCACATCCTACAATTTTTACCCATTCAGGATTCATCTGGAAAACATACCAGTTTTTCTCAACTATAGACCTAATGTCATAAAAAACATTATTAAATGTCAAAACCAGTACTCTACTAAAACTTTTACATTAGCATTTACATGGTATACCCCGGGATTCACTAATCCTCTGTGTAAGACTAAATAAGTCTTACTCAGAAACTGCAGCCTAAGAGGATGATGTCAGCGCACCATGCATATTCATGAGGGTGCGCTGACACAACTCTAAGGCTAACACGGAGCGTGTACGAGTGCAGGGGGCGTGTCAGACTGCCGAGCAGTCCAAAAATCCATGCCCCTGCAAGTCCCTCAATCTGCAAATGTCAATTGAAATGAGCAAATCCGCTCAAATGTGTACATACTCAGCACTACACTCCCCCACATTCTAAATCCCTGTACAATTCTAAATGTAAAACTTTCATTTTTTTTTATTATTCCTGATATAGCTGCCCATATTTGCTTGTGTTTGCATGGGTTTGCACATTGCTTAGCTACAGTTAGCAGTTTAGAGATCGAAGAGGATAATAAGAAACTTATATGCAAATTAAGCCAAATAGCAATAGCGTAGTGGTAGAGCCTATGCACAAAGAGGAGGCATTCCCGGTTCGAATCCCACCATTCCCCTTTCAATTTTCTGTAGGAAACCATTATAGAAAAATAATTCCTGACATTTATCTTTTAAATTTTAGTAAAAAGCATTGAAATGGCCTATGTAGTAGTGAACGATATTTTATATATATATAAGAAAGTGAATTGGTTATGCATACTGATGAATGTATAAGTAACATATCTTAAGCAATGTGAAGCACTGCTAAGCAAAGTTTACCAATATTAAGCACATTTAAGTATAAATGCTCATAGCTTAGCACTGCTTTAACTAGCGCAATGGCTTTGCATGGAGTTGCGCATCGCGCCAACTAGTGCAAACAAAACATGTTTGCATGGAGCTGCGCATCGCGCCAACTAGCGCAAACAAAACATGTTTGTGCATTGCTGCGCACTGCGCTAACTAGCGTAACATCGGGCAACGTCGGGCAACATCAAGCAACATCGAGCAACATAGAGCAACATTGGGCAAAGTTGAGCAAAGTTGGCTAAACACAGCCGCACCCCCTAGCCAGTCTGGCCAGTAGTAAAATAAAAAGCAATGACAGGCCTCGAACCCGGGATACTGCGCACCATAATCACAATACTGAACCACTAAGTCATGACAGCTTTTGATATTCATGCACTGTCAACACACATATTCATATTAATGAAAGTTTACCCAGTGCTAAGCAGGTGTGCTTTCAGCTGAGAAATTTCAAAACCGGCCAATCACAAATAAGTGCGGGAAATGAGGCATATTTAAGCTCCATAGGCGGGAATACTTGCCATAACTGGTTGTAGCTCCCATCTGCAGGCAGCATGGCTGGTGTTGGAGAAGGATCTCACTTCTGAGCGCAACGGTGGGACATTGAGGAGTCAAAAGTGATGGTTCGGCTCCTTGTCCATAATCATGATGCCAGACTCCTGCAGGGCAAGTTCCAGGGCACTGAATACAAAGCGGAAGCCTGGAACTGTCTCAAACATGATCTCACCAGTGCCACAGGTGTCCCTTGGACTGGTGAGCAGGTCACACACCACTACTAAGACCTGAAGAGACGCAAGGAGGACCAACTGAACCAGTGGATACAGGAGGCCCGTGGGATGGAAAATGCCCCACTATTGAGTAGGTAGCCATGGAATTAATTATGTAAGAATTTCTATCGTAGTCTATATTATGGATAGGTATGTCTCAATATCACTTCATTTACTTCACAGCTGCAGGTGTCCGTGCCACGAATCAGCAAGCCTATGCAGATAAGCTGCTAAGGCTGTGCCACCAGGCAGGTTAGTAATTATTCTGCATGTATTGTTATATAAAATAAGTGAGAAAGCCTGAAAAAAAGTGTTGTAGCCCAATAATAAAGGTATAATAAGTCTTGAATAACATCTCTGCATGTACTATTATATAAAATAAGTGAGAGAGCCTGAAAAAGAGTATTGTAACCCATTAATAAAGGTATAATACATCTTGAATGAGTCTTCTGCATGCACTGATATATCAAATAAATGAGAGAGCCTCTAGAAAAGTGTGTAATGTATAATAAAGGGATAATTCCTGGAGTGTGCCCGTGTCACTTTCTTCGAAATGTTGTTGTACTCTTGCATAATAGAAATAGTACTGTTGTATTAAGTGCTGTCAACCCGCACTTGGGTAGGCCCATAGAAAGTGGATGAAGGGAGTGCAGTAGCTGTTAAGCATATATACAGTCCTCAACTGTTGGTTCATGGCTGGCATGTATAGGTACATTTGGCACATGAGTAGCTTGTTATTGTGTTCCCCAGAAATGTCAGTGTGCTGCTAGAAATGTAGGGGGCTGTTAAAATATAACTGATAATGTCACCTGAACACATCCAGATATGTAGATATAGAAATATAAATAAAATATATAAATACGTAGCAGTAACATCTGCATCTTGGACAGTTTGTATGTTAGATACAGGTCAGGTATATAAGGAACTAGCAAAACCCATTTCACAATTTAACGGACATTGCCTAGTGTAATAAGACATGTAGGGGATATATAACTGCAGTCAACAGGAATGTAGTGTAAATTATAAGTACATATAATTTGTTAATGGAGGAATCTTTTTGCTCCCTACTGTATGTGCATAAACAATGCAATTCCACACCTCAATGGGTATGTCTATTCTCAAAACATTTGTTGGGACATATGTCCTATTGGTTTATAAATATCTGCATTTACTTTGATGCATGTGCCCTGTTCAAATACCACAATCTTGGTGGCCTGTTGCCACCAATCAATCATGCATGCTGTTGGAATGTCCACTGTTGTTCTATATATGCATGTGTTATGCTTGCTGTTCAACTTTTGGAACTCTGGTGTGTTGGGTTAATGGGAAAATTACTGCATGCTGTTACAACTAATTTGGAATGCTGTTGGCTGTTACCAACCCATATTGTCATTAAATCCTCCTAAACATAGAACGTATGGGAAGGCCAGTCTCAGTGGACCCACCTGTCCCACCTCAGCTGGCGATGGCACCTGGCACCAGTAGGTCCGGTGCCCAACCTTTGGGTGGAAGCACTGCAGGGGATGGGGCTTGTCCCCCCCTGCAATCGTGGCCAGAGGAGGGCCACCTATCACCCTCCGAACGGTCCAGGCTGTGGTGCATAGGGAGATCGAGCATTCAGTCGCTGATCCTCTATGCCAGCTTAAGGCACGTGTGATGCGACTCGCGGGTGAGCCTGCCCCTCCTATGCAGCCCCCAGCACAGCCACCCTCTGGGCTGTGAAGGTGCAGTGGTGACTGCCCATGGGTGGGGATCTCAGTTCCACTGTTGCCATCTGTGGGCTCATGGGCTTGCGATTTCCAAACATCCTTCCACGTCAATGTTGTTCACCCACCACATGTGTCATATTCCGCCCCTGTATGCGTCTTGTTTGTCTTGTCTGTTTACCTCCCCAACCTACCTCCCCAAATATACCTACTTCCCCTACCCCACATTCCACTCTCACCTGAAAAAAAAAAGGGCAATCTGCTCCCAAAAAAAAAAATTATGCCCCATACATAGCTGCCCATTTTGCACACATTTCTGATGGACACAAACTGAAATTTAATTGGCAGTACAACATACTTCATTGTCCTCACCCCTCTCTCAGGGGTGGAAGGTTTCAAATTTCCCTCCAAATTACTAGCATATGCACAACTGTTGCTGTTAAAGAAATGGGCAGCTATGGACCTTCCCTACACCTGTCCTGCACATCCCAAGCTGTTCTCCCTACTGTTTTTCCCTCTGTGCCCCTTTTTCACCACTTTCATATCTCCCCATTTTCTTTTCTTTCAAAGAAATGAGCACTGGGGTTAGCAGGAGTAAGCACTATTAAGCAGCAGTTAGCGAGTGTGCGTGAGTGTGCGCTTGAGTGCGCTTAGCCAAGTATTGCTAAGCTTCACGCAAACCCGCGCAACCTACTTACAACTGCTTAAAAGTGCCTTAGTCACCCTACATGTGAGGGCCCTTGTTCTGCTCAGCAGCAAAATAAAACACCACTGTCAGTCTCGAACCCGGACCTTGGACACACTAGACTGCATGAAGTACCACTAAACCACAGTAGATATACAGCAGGTTGTTGCTGAAATATATATATATATCATGCATCAGAATGAGTGAATGTAAAGGAAAGATAGGAATGCCATAACACAAAACCTGTTCTGTGGAACTTTACCAGCAGTTGTTGTGGAATTGCATTACATGACTCTAATAACAGAACCAGCAATTTTAGCAGTAAATAATGTTACAACAGCACTTTACAACCCCCACACAGTATCATAGCAGGACAATCCCCACCCAAACATACAAATTCCTTGTGTGTTCAGGGTCCAGCAAAGATGTAGGTGGGCATACTCAGTACTAGAATTGTCCAGTTTTCATGAGCATCCTGTGCTAATGTCAACAATAAAAAAGCACCAACTGTGCAAATGTGAGTACATTAATATTCACAGTATAGCAGTTCACAAACAGTTCATGTGCCAAATGAATACATCTCAATAACTACGTATGTATGGCAGCTAAATGTATAAGTAGAAAAGAAACTACATACTCCCATGTATCTTGTGTTAGCATTTGTAGGGGTGAGTACAATTCTACACTGACAAATGTGTACTGGAAGTGGCAACATTCAGGTCTGAGTACAACATTCAAATCACTGGCTACACCCCTAGCTTCAGATATAAGAAGTATACCAACCTTCTGACTTACACAACGGTGTCCACAGCAAACAAGCACGGGCCCCATTTTGGAAAACTGAAAGGGCTACGCCTACCTGACCTAGCAATTTATAACATTGGGTTGCTATGACAGTGAGTACTGCAATTACCACACAGCGGGCTGCATGCAATTACCAAATGGTGGCCACCAATTGGTGCATAGGCCATCACATGCACATGTGCAGATACCTATAAAAGCAGGCTGCACTTGCTGTCCACACATGCAATAATTTCATTGCAGCTGCGGAGAGAGAGAGCGAGTGAGAGAGATAGAGACACACAGACAGACAGACAGACATATACCGACAGCTACAACAAGAGCAACAGCAACAGAAAAAAAGATATTAAAAAAATATATATTAAAAAAATTTAAAAAAAAATTATATTAAAAAAAAAATTATACAAAACACACGGAACTGACAAATACAAACACATACAAAGGAAAGGTATGTAACAGATATGTATTTACTGGCATGTAGTAGATGTTTTTGAAGAGTACTCTACATACTTTGAATCATCCATATGTGGCAGCAGTACGTATCTATGCACAGATGCCCTCCATAACTACTGCCATGGAGAAATCAGTGTATAGCTGTGTGCAGTGGGATATGACTGTGACATATGTAGTTCAGCATTAAATGTCAAACATCTGATCCATGTTATCTGTGTTCTGTACAGTAGTGTGTACAATGTCTGCTTGGGGGAGTAGCGTATACAGTTATATAAACATGGATGTGACAGAGTAACAAATGCATGATAGTCATATTAACGTGTAGCTTAACATTGGCAACAGCTGTACCAGGCTATTATGCTAATCTAGCATTTGTAGCTATATATACACCCTCTAATATTACTGTGTACTCTCATGTGACACCTGTTCATGTTGCAGCAAGGCCCAACATTTCAGCCGTGAGGTCCACGGACTTACAACAGTGTGGACTGTGTGTGTGTATGGCACACACATACGGAGAGATCAGTCGGTGTCAGATATATTAGCATCTGTACATGTGCATAGAGCAAGGGACGTACTGCAACTGTTTGTGAAGGGTGGACATACATATGTTGGTGAAGGTTATGTGCATATTTCTATGTAGGTTGTAGTGTGTGGCAAACAAGACAGCATACAGTGCTGGTATATGACATGTGGTGGTTAAATGCTGTGGTTATGATTTGCCAGGTTTGGAGTGTTGCAGCCAGTGAGGCCTGCTAAAGCTACATGGGCTGAGAACACCTTCAATGCATTCTGCACAACACTGCAATATTATTACATAACTGTATACCTCACAACCTTCGCATAACTGATATTCCCACCAGAAAGGTGGACTGTATATGTGCCTATATGTATATCTATATGTACACCAATGGATGTTAACATGTATGTGTGTGTATATATATATGTGTATATATATATATATATATATATATATATATATATATATATATATATATATATATATAGAGAGAGAGAGAGAGAGAGAGAGACAGGGTCATATTTACTGCGACAGATGCCTCGTGACAAAGCCATGGACTCAAGCTCAATGTTGAAACTGCATTGGCATCCCTTCTGGCAAAACTTCCATACTCATGAACTACCACATTGGTGGTAGTCTACTTAGCACCGACAATGTGATAAGAGACCATGGGACACAGGTGGACAGTAGTCTCCCCTTTGATAATCACAGTGCTGCACTAGTCATGTAATCTGTCTACGTGGCACACCTCCTCACAAAAGGTGTGTCATCCAGGAAAATATAGGTCAGTGTTCCCCTCTACTCATCACACATAAAACCCATTATAGAGTACAATGCCCCATGTTGTATGTGCCTCACAAGACATCTACAGCAACTGGAAAGGCCACAGACATACCTCACAAAGAGTAATACCAGACTCAAACAGATGCCCTATGCAGACTATCTCACAAAATCACAGCTAGACTGTGTTGCATACCACCTACCCAGAGGTGATCTCTGCCTAACATACAAAGCTATATCAAACCCAAAGCTGTTGGACATGCTCCACGTAAACAGATCACAATCCCTACCAGCTACAGGCTCTAGGGACCTAAACTTTGTCACCTCAATAGACAGAACATGCTGGAGGGATAGATTCCTATCTCAGAGACATCCCATACTCTGGAACAAACCACCTATCAATAGCAAACCAAGCTCTTCATTAGCAGTCGTCATGAATAATCCTGATGATTGGATGGGAGATAAGAAATACACACCAGGAATCACCTCTGTGGCTCTGCTGGACAGGGGCATGTGAAATTAGATTACATGTGTGTCAAAGGCCAGGGTAGCATATGGCTAGGCTTCTACAGGCCCTAGGGCCAATAGCCTATTACCTACCTATGAACCGATGCACACCCACATGTACTTGTTGCAATAATTGCTATGTGAGGTTGACTGAGTGTCATGGTGAAAGTGTTGGTGAATGTGTTGAGGTTCTGTCAATGTGTGATAGCTTAGTGGGAAACTGTTTCTGTCATGCTATGTTGTGTCCTAGCTCTGATCCCAGCAAAAGATGTGTATGCTATTGCTTGGCAGAAAATGCAGTATGGCATACGGTCTGATGTAGTCCCTTGGTGTGGACTGGGGTGTGCCACTGTAGGCTAAAGCAGTACATGTATGCTTATTGATTGGTATTGCTGGTGAATCCAAATCCCATATGAACTGTAGTACTACCTGAAGCTGTATACCTAAACAGCACAGTATGGTGTATGTCCACATTGCTTGGAAACACTTATGTGTGTTCCCTGTAGTCCTCACAGATTACATACCTCAGGCATAATGTTTTGTAAGTACTGACACACAGTACTGTATGGTACACAGGTAAAGCTCATTTGGGTTGCCATACGTGTGTATGGGTATGCCTGTAACATGCCCTCAGTCATATGTGTGTTACAGGATATAAGTGCATATCTAGCAACATGTAAAGTCTAGTACAGCAGTATGCCACCTATACTAACGAATGTGCACATATGATAGGCAGGGGTTTGCCACCAACAACTAGTGTGGTATACCCATAATACTGTAACTGGACTTTACAATCATTGCAATGGATGACATATTTAATTATGCATTAGCTTGATATATACCTCCTGTGGCTAGGTGGTGCATTGTGTCGCATACAGTGTGACATGTACTGTTGTATAGTCTTACATACTGGTTTCTCTTTGTTGCTGTGCAGAGCATGGTTTGATATATAGAGCGTGCCAGGCACTGTCAGGCAGTTGTAGTATGAGCACTGACATGTGGTATTGAAAGTGTGTATCCTCTGACAGCAAATAGGTTGCTATATATGGCAGTTCAGTGATACCTGCACTTTAGAATGTTAAGTGCGCCACATGACTTGCTCACACATATTGTTTTATTGTCTTCCAGGGTCATGGCTCACCATCACAATCCATCATACAGCCCAGCTGAGGATGAGCAGATCACAACCAGCTTGGTTCAGCACTATGCCCTGCTGTTCTCAAGAACCAGCCAGGACCAGCATGAGCGGACTGCACTGTGGCAAGATGTTGTCCATCGGGTAAATGACATAGGCATGCATAACCGGACATATGAGCAGGTATGCCATCACTGCAATGATTTACTTAGACATGTCCGGCAGCATGCATCTGATGTCCGTAGACAACAGCTTGCCACAGGTGGTGGGGTAACCATCCATCCCCCCTCACCAGAGTGGAGGAGCTGCTCCTCAGAATGGTGGCTCCTGGCCAACAACAGCAAACGTGTATCATCATGGAGGCCAGAGCCACCTAGCGAGTTGACACGGAGTGCGCAGGTAACATGGCATATCTGTAGACTACTGTTACCTCTATTGGTAGATCATGCATATGTGAGATGTGTGTACTGTGTAGTTAGAAGATGTGGACTCTGGTGTTGTGCAATACTGATAATTTGGAACATAATCTGTAGGCCTGTGACTGTCAACCGTTGTACTACTGTAAGATTGCAAACCCACAGTAGCAATGCCACAGTTGTTGCCACTGTCAAACTGTCTCATATCCTTGTAGGTCCCTTTGGTGTGACAGCAAGGCAGCAGACCCATGCTGGTGAGTATGCTCTACATTTAATATTGCATGATATATGTGCATGTCATAGGTGAGGTGTAGGACATGTACACGTAACACACTTACGCATAATGCATGCTGTGCATGCTTGCTGTGAGACTATGTACATCCCAGTAACGTGTGTAGCTGCTTCAAACATATGCAATACACAGAGCATCACACACAATTGTGGCAAAACTGTAGTGGACATTGGATAGGCAGAGTCGATACACATGTACACAATATACACAACATAGTCATACGCAGTACACGTTAATATGCTACACATGGCATATTCAGACACCTGCTGTAAGGTCACACTCCAGTATCCCAAATGTCATCCAAACAGCACACATAATATACCTGAGGGGTAGGGGCCTATCATGGGGCTGTGTGACACTCTGCAACACATAACACATTCATGTTAGGCAATGCCCCCTATTGGGCACCTTAAAAACCCATGTAACAACTGGTTGTGAAATGGTGAATGTAGCCATGGTACTGCAGTTCAGGTACAGCATGCTAGGTGCCGGTCTGGCACACATTAGTAGCCGTGAGTGACCACATGATGCTGCATGATGCTGGCTCATGGTACTACACACCATCCAGTTACAGTAACCACAGTACTACACATAGCATTCATTGCAATGCACCTCACTGTTGTGTGTGAGCAAGCATATGCACCTATACACAATATGCATAGCAATCACCATTTGTACAAAGTGACACATATATGTCTTGTAATGTTATGGAGTGTATATGTCACATGACACACATTGGGTATGTGTGATGTTTAATGTTGCAGTTGTGTTGTAGCATGCCATGTCATGGCTGGCACTGGCATGTACACAATATGTCCTACACTCACCATAACCACTGTACAATGGCTATGTTGAGCAATGGTATTCCATCAGGTATACATGCACCACTCATCCTGTGTGTATAAATTGCATGCATGTGCTAAACCTGTGTCCACAATTATCTGCTAAAGACACAGACGCTCTAATCAGAAATGGATATCTATGTGACACACAGATACACATGCAGCCATGGTATGTATACCTGTCAGTGATGGTGCACAGGACATTGCAGAGCTTTCAATACTTGCACTGCAATGTTGTGTCCATGTACACATTGCGTTCCAGGGTGAGGCCAATCACTGAACAACAACACACATGCATCAGAGCCATCAGAGCCATGTATACTGTTATTAGCAAGGGCTGTCTACACTCGCACTGCATGCTGTTGAGCAACACACGTCCTGCATGCTGACACGTGTGATATGACTGTTTGGCTTGTGATACATTACCCCACCATCAACCGCTATTGAGTATGTTCTGGATTGCTGGTGGTGGTGTGTGTGTGTGTGTGTGTGTGTGTGTGTGTGTGTGTGTGTGTGTGTGTGTGTGTGTGTGTGTTTATGTCTGTTTAAGTGAGGTGTGTATTTGTGTGCATGTGTGCATATGTGCATGTGTGCATGTGTTCATGTGTGCAGGTGTGCAGGTGTGCATGTGTGCATGTGTGCAGGTGTGCATGTGTTCATGTGTGCATGTGTTCATGTGTGGATGTGTTCCGACATCATGTACAGGTCGTAAAGTGTGTTTCCTGTCTTCCTCTCACAGGTGCTAAGGTTGGGCTGGTTCACTGCAGCAGGGAACCTGATGTCACTGAACAAAATAGTGATGATGAGGATAGGTGTGTTGAGGCACAGGCATGTTTGCCAGGGTCTGTCGTTGGGCCACCAATTGACAGAACACAAGTTTCCACTGCATCCATGCACACAGTCATACTGCCAATACATCCATTACCAATGCCCTTAGCTGAGGGACAGTGTACAGTCGGCATTGGCCAGGAAAGTGTGGTATCTATGGCACATGCATCCCAACACATCAGCCATACCCAGATGTCTGCAAGGGTACCACATAGGCAGATGTCCAGAGGTTCTCTTTGGAGCACTGCTGCTCATCATGCCCCTGGCAGATGTGCCACAGGTCTGACAATGTCACACATGTTCCAGGCTGTCATGGAGGCACAGGCACATATGGAACGTTACACCAGACAGGGACTAAGGGCACAGAGGGCACATAATACCGCTGCAATTGACAGTATCCATGAGACGTAGCAGGTGCCATCCGTAATTACACTGAGGTCACTGATAGACGGTGGGGTGAGACATTAGATGTCCTCCGCAATGTCATGTCCATGTGTCAGGACAGTGCGGGATGGTTGAGACATTGACGTGGACATATGCCAGCAACATCAGCAGCTGGCAGTCACTGCCGATGTCCCTCAAGTCACAGCCACTCCCGTAGTGCCAGTACCAGCCCCAGCAATGTTGGGGGGTGGGCTGTCCATAGACCATCTTAGAAGACCATATGCACATGGCTCTGGACAGTCCCAGTAGGGACCTGGGTCCAGATTACATCTGTCTACCTCAGAGGATAGTACTCAGTCTGGCTTAGTACCTGATACTGTCAGTAGCACACCTACCAGGCACAGGTACCATGTCCATGGCCAGAGACGGTGATCTGTAAAGCCTGGCAGGTACAGTCTGTGGCTGTCCCACAAATCCCTGTACATGGCAGCCACATGGTGGAACTGTGTGCATGCAGACACACACATACACACACACACACACACACACACAGAAACCAGACATCTAGGACTAACACATACCCACACACATTACATCAACATTGGCCCATAGCAGTACTCTTGGCCCTCACACACACACACACACACACACACACACACACACACACACACACACACACACACACACACACACACATATACATGTTGATTGTATGGCTCAATGTAGGGCTCTGGCAAACCAACAACACACCCTGTGCATATGATGAAACCTGTGCCACCTCCTGTCATCTGTAACATTGATGCAGGGACAGGCTACCATGGTGCTGATGCACAGGGTGACTTTACAGCAGTGTAGCAATGTTAGCATGTTGTCAGCAGTAGAGTGTAATGATATCCTTGAAGGTGTAGCTGAGCAGGCATGATGCATTAAAGCTATGATTGTCAATGTAGTATTGTTTATACCAGTGTTAGTTCCAATAGTGTATTGTCTGCCCACGTGCCACTTGGCTGATGTGTGTGGTATTAGCAGCATGTGTTAGAGAGTGGACAGTACGTGTAGGATGTGTGTAGCACAGATTTGCAGGTGTACATTTGTGAACATGGTGGAGGTGCACTGTCTGCATGTATGTGCATAGTGGACACATGGGCAGAGTGACATGCCCTGTGTTACACAGTAACGCTCCATAGTTTCTATTGGTGGCCAGTATGCATTGTACTACACACATTTCGGAACTTGAGTACACATGTGTGTATGACATGGTTTGACACTGTGCTGTGGGTGATACTGTTACTATCTGTCATTGTTTTGCATTCTGGTAGTATACATAACCTCAACAGCCTGACCATAAACAATCGTTAAATGATGTCTTGACAACTGACACACAGATGTAGGACAGAGTAACATTTGGATACTTCAGGTACTATACTATGCTAGTAACCAGTGGTATTCACCTGCACCCATTCCTGACACCACTCCAGTTTGCCATATAGCTGTCTTAGGTACAAGCAATCACAGTAGGGATATGCCCGTCCACACCTGGAAATGCATATTGTGGCCTATAATGCATTCTCCAGATGACACACACATCCTCCACAAGGGTATCATACAGACAGATACCTGTTGTCAAACCTATGCTGTAAAGCTATAAGCCAACCAGAGCATAGTCATCCACCTTTACGAAACATAGTGTCCCCACAGTACCACATAGGTAGTAGCCACCAACATGTTGAACAGGTACCGATGTGTACATGCAGCCAAGTGTTATGTCATCTCTACTTTGGTAATCACATTTCTAAAGGTATTTAGAAATCCCTCGCTGGATCACATAAGCAAGAAGGGGTCTGCATGCATATCCACAAAGGTTGTTGTACACCTATAATGAATAGCCATCATTGACAGACTTTGCTGCGTTTGAACAGGTCTGAAATATACCTCAGCCATAAACCCTCACTCACACTATTCAATAGAAACCATAATGAGTGCGTGTGACATGGATACCTAGGCCAGGCATCACTGCAGTGGCTGGCCTTGTCACAAGCATACAGATGTGACCTAAGGTCTGGAAAGCAGCAGCACAGTCTGGCAAGGATGCCAAATGTGTTCTTGGAGAAAGCAGGGCTCCCACCTATGAAATAATTGATGTAACATGTATGTATATGCATTTGCCACACAGCTACCTTGACATGTGCAATGCACATACTGTTGTCATACAGTAGTAAAAGCAAAACCCACAACACATTAACCAACAGTGTCACACACATAGAGCACACACACACACTCTCACCAAGTGCAGGCTTCAAATCCCTACCTAACTATTTCATGATACTAGAGGAGCACACATTAACACACATTAACACGACACGCTATACATATTACTGGGAGTTCTCTTTTCCACAGGTATATTTGTAGGATGGTGACATCATCAGACTTGACAAAGATTAGTATACCACTTTTAAGGTATTGTACTACTCTTCAAAAAGGTTGCTCCAGTCCAAGGAGATCACACACGAACACACGCACACTTGTTAAGTGCAGGATTCAAACCCCTACCTAACTACTTCATGATACTAGAGGAGTACGCATTAACACGATGCGCTATACACATTACTGGGACTTCTCTTTTCCACAAGTATATTTGTAGGATGGTGACATCATCAGACTAGATGAAGTGGGTTACATAAGGTGGGCTACATAGAAGGAATGTCTAAACACTTCGGCCATGTGATCATCAAAGGAGAGTTTACTATCTACCTGTGTCCCCAGGGCAATAATGACTTTCTCCGTACATACTGGATTACCACCTATGTGGTAATTTGTGTGCACTTTGTTTGATCCAAAGGGGATGACTATGCATTCTTTGACATTCTGCTTGAGGGTAATGTTTTGACACCAGGTATCTGTCTCTGTAAGACCCTTCTGGAGGATGTCTGTGTCAGCCGTAGAGTCTGTTATGGACCACAGTTAGCAGTCATCTGCAAACCTGTTCAGCCATACTCCTCCCATGCTTGCCTGTACCTCTGAGCAGTATCTACTGAACAGGTGGGGTCCCAGGACCAACACCTGTGTGATGCCATTTGTAACTGGTTTAGAGTTGGACATGGCACCCGCAACCCTGAACATGTGTGTTTGATCTGTGAGCCACTTGGCCACCCATCCTGTGACATAGCTGTTAATGTTCAAGCTGGTAAGCTTGTCCATGATGACAAAGTGGGGAATGGTGTAGAAAGTCCTTAGAGAGGTCCAGGTGGGCTGTGTGGACTACATTCACCTCCATCTATGTCCTTGGTAACTGTTTCAAATAAGTCAACTAGGTTTTGAAGGCAGGATCTGCCTTTAACAAGGCCAAGTTGGGTAGAGCCCAGTGTCTGGAGGTCCCCAATGTCTTTGTTATGGGTTCCATGATAATTTGGGCTGTCTTTACCTGCATGTCCATGAAGTCTGGGGCTCTGCATTCTTCTGGGATGGACACAGGCCCTTTTGGGGGTGATGGGGGGGAGTTTGCACTGAACCTGTCCCCCAGGATGTGGGCAATGTAAGTTGGTTCAGTGTATTTCTTGCCATTTTTCAGTAGCTGACAGCAAATTTGGAAGTTGCCACCTACATGTTTGGTATAGCTAACAAAGGCTTTGTGGTTGTTATTCTTACATTCCTTGGAAATTTGTCTTTAGAAACTGGCCTTGGATTATTTTCTGAGTGATCATTGTTTCTTCCTAATAATGATCAGTGATGCCTTTCCTTTTGTGAAGTTTGCTCTATCATGTGTTCATTTCCTCCTGCTGTTGTCTAGCTTATTTAGGGGCAACAACCACCAGATTGGTTTCTTATTTTTGGAAGAGTGCATCTTGGTTTTATTTGGGATGTCTCGATCAATGCATCCCTGTAGATGCTCATAGGATGCACTTGTAAATTATTCAGCAGATTGCATGGCATTATCCTACAGCAAGGGGGCTTTGGAACTTTCCACTTTGGTCTTCGGAAGTGTGCAGCTTGCTTTTGAAAATGTCTTCACAGTGGTTTCATTGACTGGGGGGTGGGATGTGGATGTCCAGTGTGATTACTTTATGGTCTGATATTACCAGCGAGGGGTTTATCTCTGTTGTGGTACACTGGTACCCCATGTTGGTGATGATCAGGTCCAGTATGTTCTTACCTCTAGTCAGCATGGTGACCAGGTGTTCCAGGGTGTTAGAGTTTTTCAACTCTAGGAAACATTGGGCAAAGGACGTTGTACATGCGTAATTCTCCCACTCAATGTTTGGGTAGTTGTAATCTCCTCATATAATGGTGTTTGATAGGACCTTTGTAATTTCCACTGTTCTCAGGACTACTGAGTGAGGTCCCTGAGACAAGGTAGGTGATCTGTAGCAGGCTACAATCTGATAAGCAGCTTTGCCCAATTTTAGTTGCACTTGCATGGTCTCCAAGGCCTCATGCTGTGCTACTAACTTGTAGGTGTGGGTATCCATAAGGTAAATGGATACACCCCTTCATTTGGTATTTCACTTGTGGTTTTGGGTCCGAAGATCTGAGGGAATGTGAGTGTTTTATGTGGAGCATATCCAACAGCTCTGTGTTTGACATAGCTTTGATTGTTAGGCAGTGAACACCTCTGAGTAGGCGATATGTGAGCGAGTACAGCTGGAGCATTTTGAGATGGTCTGTGTATGGCATGTATTTCAGGCCGTTAATGCTCTTTGTGAGATATTGCTGCAGGCTTTCCAGTTGTTGTAGTTGTCTTGTGAGGTACATAGCAAAAGTGGCGTTGTACTCTAATATAGTTCTAGTGAGTGATGAGTAGAGGGGAACAATGTCCTCTTCTATTCTGCATGAGACACCTTTTGTGATGAGGTGTGCCACATAGGAGGATTTCCTGACTACTGTGGGGATGTGATTATCACAGTTGTGTCCACTGTCCACCTGTGACCCAAGGTCTCTTGTCACACTTTCAGTGTTAAGTATACTACCGCCTATGTTGTAATTCATGGCTACAGAGTTTTTAACAAAGGGGATGACAATGTACTTTTTGGCATTGAGCTTGAGGCCATGGCTTTGACAACAGCCATCTGTCTCAGTGAGGCCCTTTTGTAGGATGTCCACATCTTTAGTGTTTACAGTTATGGCTCCTAGTTTGCAGTCATCTGGAAACTTCATTAGCCACAGACCTTCCATGTTAATGTTAACTTCAGGGAAGTAGATACAAAACAGGACTGGACCCAGGACTGGACCCTGTGGTACTGCACTCGTCACTGGTCCAAAGTCATACTTGGAGTCTGCTACTTTCACAGTGTGTGTTCTGTCAGTGAGCCAGTTGGCAACCCATCTTGTGACATAGCAATTTATACCTCATTTAGTGGGTTTATCTATGTTTACAGAGTGTGGGGTGGTGTTGTAAGCCGTGGCAGGACCTACATAGGCTGTGCGAACCACCTTACCCTCGTCTACGGTTCTGGTGACTGCTTCAATGTCATCTATCAGGTTTAGGAGACATGATCTGCATTTTACACACCCTACATGGTTGTGGTCCAGGGTTTGGTGATTACAAATATATTTTTTTATATGTTGTATGACGATACATTCCATGGCCTTGAAGGGCAGGCTCATCAGGATAATGAGGTGCTAGTTACTGGGGTCCGTGGTGTCTCCACCCTTGTGTAGTGACATAACCATCGCTGTGCACCATTCAACTGGCACAAAGCCTGAGGTGTGGCTATGACTGAACATGGTATGTCGGTGTGGTGCCTGTTCATTCTGTAGTTTGTGTAGAACACAGCCTGGGAGGTTATCTGGTCCCATGGCTGCTGTGATACTGGCTTTGGAGAGTGTTTTTTACCTGTGCAGCTGTATTGACAGCAACTTTACAGTCTTCCATTATAGTGATGTGCTCTTTCATGGGTGAGAGGGGGGCAAAGTTAACACTGATCCTATCTGCCAGGATGTTGCCAATATCAGTTGGGTCTGTATATTTAGTGCCATTGAGCTGTAACTCAGAACAGATATGAGTGTTGCCATGACATGGACCTGTCTGTTGTGCAGAGATCTCCTGAGTAGACAGTATGCAACAGAGTACAGATTGGGTTAAATTCAGTCTTGTTGCATGGGGCAACTGTTTGAGGCCAGTAATCCTCTTGTTGAGGTACCTCAGTGGTCTTTCCAGCTGCTGACGGTGCCTAGTCGGATTCTTTGCAAGTGTGTTGTGGTACTCTCTGACAGCTCTGATGACTGATGAGTAGAGGGAACCTCCTTTGACCTACATGCACAGATCTTGGCAGGTTGTGTGAACACATAGCTTGATTTTCTGAGCACTTTGTGAATGTGTTTCTGGAAGTAGAGATGACTAACCACATTTGTCCATAGATCCCTTATTATCACCTCCATAGTTAGCCTAAGTGTGTGAGCATGCCCAGTGTGACCTTTCAGTGTGATGCTAAATGAAATCCATTACATTTGTTGAAGTGTGTGAGCACAGCCACTATAGATATTTATACTATATGTGTGTGGAAAATCAAGTTGTATTTTTACAGCAGGGCTCACCTTTGTGTCATAAATCAACAGGGATCATGCTGTGCCTTCAGGGCTTCCATGAGACACTTTGTATAGACTTATCAACATTTCTACATACGGGCGGACAGCTATTCTTTGTACATTTCTACCCGGGGGCACACCTGATTGTTACTGTGGGTGTACATAGGATGAGGAGTTCACCTGACACTTATACACATTTGCTAGGCCTGCACTGTTATGTAAGGTACTCCATTTCAGTCTGTATTGTTGCCTATTGTACTGGCTTGAGGCATACTACTGTACTACAGATCTTAGCGTCCACTGTCACGTATATTAGATTGCGACTTCATAGCCTACCCAACCCACATCACACCGCCTGGCCTGCTGTTCTCTGTCTGCATAGGCCTGTGGGGGAGGTTACCCATATGCCTCTTTAGAGGCATGCTACAGCATTTCTTTGTGTTTGCATTAGTGTACAATTGTCCTGCTGTGGCTGTGCCAGTGAAATGCTGTCATGGCTTAGTGGTTCAGTACTGTGACTATAGTGCACAGTATCTTGGGTTCGAGCCCTGTCACTGCTTTTTATTTTCATGCTGGGCAGACCAGACTGCTTAAAGAACAGTAAAGCAGATATGAGCATGTTTACCTGACTTTGCCCGCTCTTGCCCAACATTGCTCAACGTTGCCCGACGTTGTGCTAGTTAGCTTGGGCAATTTTGTTTACATATACTAAATAGTGGTAAAAGCTGCTTAGCACTGCTTTATATGTCTTAAAACATGGCAATCATGCCTCAGGTGGTACTGCAGGGCTGCCTATGTTGGATGCACATAGTACCTCCCTATACATGTGTGGAAACAGGTAGTGTCAAGTTAGGCATCCCTTTTATTTTATGTGTGAGTCAGAGAGAGGTATCATTTCCAGGGTTCCTACTGAACCAGTGTATGTGCTATGCGTTGCCTCTTTGCCAAGGCCAAGACATACTGGGCACTCCTCCTTCTACCTACTGGGGCAGGCTCAGGTTGTTCCTCCTCCGAGTCACGCTGTGCCTGTGCAGGCCTTGGCAATGGTGGGGGGCTGTTTGGCCCTGACACATGCTGTTCCTGCTGCAACTGTTTTTGCAGGATCATATTGTGTAGCATGGCACATACCATGGCAATTTGGATGAATGCAGTTGGTGATTACATTTCATATTTGTGCGTGTGCCTCATTATGGAGTTCTTGTTCAGGTGTGTATGCATTTCTGATGGGTGTCATCAGCCAAGGCTCCAGTGGGTATCCAGCATCCCCCACTAGGTGACCATCAGGGATGTCCCCACTGGCAAATGTCTGGTACAGCTGCATCAGATGCCAGATATGGGAATCGTGGTAGCTTCCAGGGCAACCAGCACACACATTCAGTATTATGCCCTGGGCATCGCACACAACCTCGCAGTTGATGGAGTGGAAGCCCTTGCGGTTGATGTAGGCCCTACCCTGCTCACCAGCTGGTACTTTGATGTGTATGTGCGTGCAGTCAATTGCAGCCACTACCTCAGGGTATTCCACTATTTGCTGGAAGTGGCGCATATTGCTGGCCAATACCTCACGGGAATTGGGGAAATATACATGATCACCGACATGTGCTGACATGGCATTCAGGAACTGGTGCAGTACCCTGGATGCTGATTCCTGTGAAATCCCCATCATATCACCAGTTGGTCTCTGGAAGGTACCTGTTGCTAGTATTATTAGGCCAACACATACTTTGGTTTCCACTGGGATTGGTTCCCCTCTGTTGGTTCTGTGTGTGAGGTGTGGCCTGCACAGCTCAACAATTTGCTGCAGGAGGTCTCTGTCCACTCTATAGTGCTCCACTATCTCCAGCTCATGTAGCCTCTGGTAGGTTACCCTGGGTCTGTACACTCTTCTCCGTCTCCTCACTGTGGGTTGGTCAGCAGCATTCGCAATGGCACCACCCTCAGCATCTTGCACATGTTGCCTTATAATAGCAATGGCAGCTCCTAACATTTTTTTGTCTCAGTTAAGCTTTTTAAGTTTGCACTTCTCTTTGTATACTGCAGTGTTGCAGTGTTTCTGAGTAAAACATGGGGGAATGTTGTTTGCAGAGTTTTAAGTGCTGGGCTGGGTTGGGCTGGGCTAATGTACTGCCTGTGTAATTGGCTGATTCTGATTGCTTTCACCTGGCAGCTCTGCTAGTTCTCCTTGGTTAACTTCCTACTACTTCTTTTCCTTCCATTTCCCTTTCTGTTTCCACAGGGGGCAGCGCCACGCAAACAAGCGCAAACACGCGCACATGAGTGCACACAGGCTTAGCTAGCCTTACACAGACTTACACGAGTGCACACACGCTTAGACGGGTTTACAGGCGTGCACACGCGTGCACACAGTGTAAGCATCTTTGCAAGAAACTTTAGTGATATCCACGGCGTACACCGTCGGTTTCTGGGTTTCAGTTAAGACAACTGTAGACACGCCTCTTCCAGTCCTGAGTAACTCACAGCAGACACATGCCACTCTGCTCCAATAAGCTTACAGTCTTTGATACATACCCCCTGATGATGTCACCTATCTTCTACTCTATTACACCCCTAATCCTACACTTACACTCTAGGGACATGGTTCACATGGCAGGGAAAATTGGGATTCACTATCCTTATCCTCATTTGCATAGGATTGCCTACTAATGCTTGGTTACATCTCTCAAACTGAGCTTCCCCCCTTAGCAACCACTACTCGGTAGCCATGTTGTCTTCAGCCTGCCATTCACCTGCATGGCAGAGGAATATTTTTAATAAAATGCCTATTTTTGGCTTTTTTTGTTTTTATTTTCTGGTTTTTATAGCGCCGCACGTTTGCGCGGCGCTACGCTTAAACATCGGAGATCGGGAAAAAAAAATATTTTTAATATTTTGCAACAGATTAAAATGCAAATGGCCTGATATTTGGCCATTGGCGTGCTTCCTCAATTGGATGCATCCTTTATTTGGAGCTGTCATAGCTCCGTTTTTCTCTTTGCAGAATGGCACTACGTTTACCAACAGAGTACATTTCTGCAAATAACTCTACTCTTACTCAGACAGATTAGTGTTTCCTGGATCACAAATTTACCTCATTTGCATAGCTTTCAGTAGCAAATGAGGTAATTTGCATAATATAACACTCTCCGTGCAAGAGTCGTATTAGGAGCTCTCATGCACACCCCTGCCGGCTGTTGCTGGATCGCTCGGCTTACATATTGGATGTCTAGAGTCTTACTCTACTCTTAGACTCTGTGCAAGCCTTAGTGAATCCAGCCCATAGCTTATTAATTTTATCAAGTAGTTATTGTATTTTTACAGAATTCATAAGTGGTTTCTTTTTAACTGGAAGTGTAGGGTTAACTGATGGTCCAGTCAGGGTGAATGTAATAGTATTTAATGTGGCTCTCTGATTTTATATGTACTCCGATGAAGTCCTGTGTATTAGCAGATAAAAGTTCTTAATAAATTTACAGGTGGTATGGGCCTTAGCCTCGTTCTATTTGTTGTTTTATGTTTTATCGATTTAAATGGTATATAGATTTTGTCCTCCATTTTGTAATGGTGGAATTATGTTGTTCTTTTCCTCTGTCTTATTAAATTTTGCTTTTGTGATTACATATCTGATGCTATTGTTATTATTATTATTATTATTATTACTGCCTTAACAATGAATAAAAATGTACTATAGGACTTTTTGTAGTCTAAGTTACAACTTCATTTAATTCATTTGCATCTTGTAAGCTCAGCATTGCATAGTACTATGGTAAGGGATACTTAAATACAAATAGCTTGCATTCCTTTACTGCAGCATTTTATTTATTTTCTACTGATTTTTTTTTCAGTTATGATGAAATGTTAATTTATAAGCAAGTTTAGACTTACAAATATACAAAGCAAATGTTTTGCTATTTCTGGGGAATTTTGGAACATATTTGCAGTAGAAGTAAGTACTTCAAGGAAAGATAAAGCGATTTAAGTCACATCATGGCTCTAGAAATGTGTACATTGCTATTATATTCTACTATAAGGTGAAACTTATGCGTGCAGCATTTAACATAAGTGCTACCTAATTTATATTTTTTTATTTACTAGCAAGAAAAATGTTTACAAAATTTTACCTATTACAGCCTTTAAGGGACCTGCTGTGGAGGACCAGAAATACACAACATTCCTATTTTGCAAAACAGGGGGATATGAGCAGTACCCATTTCCCAAAATCTCTAGGTCCATTTCCATTGGTTGCACATAACTCTTCACAAAATGTAATAAAGACTTGGAGAAAAAGACAATCTGGGCTCTTCCACTTAGAAGTAAAAATTGGAAGGAAGAAGCTCTGATGGGGAGAATGGATAAACTGAGGTATTTGGTATGTTTGCCAACTTCTGAAGCAATCGAACATAAAAGAACATTTGTATCCTTTGACAGGGACTTCTATCCCTGAATGGCCTTAAAGGTAGTTTGCAGAGCAAATCAGTGAATGAAAGGCTTTGGTAGGGAGTAGAGAAATGAAAACAAAGCTGTAGATGATACACTTCCCAAAAAATGTAAACATCATTAAAGTGCCACTGCAGATCTGGGAATATCGGGGGGGGGTGTAAGTGTCTATAATTGTCAACTAACATTCCTTACATTCATCTTGGTCTCCTGTTTAGAATGGCATGGTTGATAAAAGTTGTTACTGTCAGTGTAACCTGGTTTCAAGCTGTGTTGCGTTGTGAGCTAATGCTACTCTTGTTTGTTTATAGTAATTCAGCTATACTGCCTTGCATTCCTCTCCTGTTTAAGAAAAAAATGTTGCTTGTAGGTCAGTTGCTGAAATTGTAAGTAGGTACAGAGTCCAGCCTATGTAATTACATTCACGGCCACTGATAATAGTGTCGGTGTTATGTGTAATAGTGTTGCTGTTATGTGTAATAGTGTCGCTGTTATGTGTAATAGTGATGCTGTTATGTGTAATAGTGTTGCTGTTATGTGTTACTGGTGACGCTGAATATATTCTGGAACTATGGATGATGTAACCAATCTGTAATCCCCAGATCATAGTAGAGATGACATATAACACCGCACACAGAAGGACAAAATGTGGTAGAATGCATTTTTGGATAATAGGAGATGCTTACACTCCCTCGCTTTACTTGTGGACTACGGCAGTATGCATCAGAAACCTGAAACCAAATCATTGTATGGTTAGTATGAATTTATGGGAGTGTTGAAACAACTACAGTAACAGGGAAACATCCCAGCAGTATCAGTCATAGTTGCAGGAGCAACAGATGAAGAAGAGGCTGATAGTGCCACATGGCAGACAGATTTGGATGCTTTGTGACACTGAGAAAGAGATGACACCTGGTTGACAGCTGTGTGCCATGCTACAGACAACACAGAATAAAATGTGATTGGTTCATGTGTTGTATAATTGATGCCAGGAAACTCACACAACCTGCATCTATCCATGTATTGGCTGTGCACTGCTTGCATCAGACAGAGTCAGCCCTGAACTAAAGATGTGTTAAACTACACTATCTTTGAAGAAAATTAATTATGACATATCCTTGTATCTATGAACTTGTTGCAGCATGCATGTATATAGTGGTGTATTTGTACAGAAATTAAATTAACATGTGACTACAGACACTTATTTTACTATTATATGTCTATTTGTAAGTAGTAGGCTGCATGCATAAAACATTTATACAGTCCTGCTGCAGCTGATTAGTGGTACATTATTCAAGAGAGAAGTTAGAAAGTGAGGCTACACATTGCAGTTTCTGACTTCATATTTGTTTGTATCCTAACAATAAATGTGGTTTGTTCCCCCAACCCCCAAAACAAGAGTGTCCCCTTGTAACTGCCATAACAGTAACTCAGCTGTGCTACACCCCCCGAAACCCACACTATAGGAGTGTTTGTCACAGTTATATCCCCCCACATTTTCAGGACAATTATATAGATTTAATTATACAGTGTATGTGTTAGGTAACTGATGAATTAACAGCAAACACACACATGTAAGTCAGAGAGATGTTTACTTTTAACCATAATTATGACAGGTTGTGGGACTACTAACTGCTCTATGTCCAAATATAATACAGATAAGTACTTGTACAATATACAATGCAGGTGGTTGTGTGATGAATGACCCCAATTCTGGCAAGCTGCTTCTGTAGCTAAAAGGACTAAGGAAGCCATCCTGTTTGATGAAGCTGTATTACTGTTGAGGGTTCTAATCCTGACATAAGTAGAAGTTTTGGAGATGTAATAGCAGTAGGTAGCGTGTTTTAGAGACTGTGAGTCTGTGTCCCATACTGTTATCAGCTTTGTCTTGTTTTATTTCCACATTTGCACATTCCGCCACATGTATACAAAATTTTTGATATGGCTTAGCCAGTTTGCATGAAGCACAGCATTGAAAAACAGTGAAAGAGGAAATAGGATTTATGTCAGACTGCCAATTACAGACACCGGATACATTTTATTATTGCCATTAGTAATTGGGAAATGCTGGCCTGGAGTAGAGATAAGAGTGGGCTGTAGTAGTAGGTATATATTACATAATAGTAAGTCTCAGATGTGAGCAATGTGCCTCACAGTTTTGCACTGATTACCTACGTGCAAACAGGTAAAGAGGCAAATGCACAAGTATGTACACTTAGTTAACCACAGAGCAAATTTGATGTTTCTCGTGCTATTTCATTATATGCCTACAGTTGATATGTCCTTAGTGCCGTATCATTCGCAGACCCCATGTCTCACCTAAGACTACATGTGGAAACATTGCAAACTGAGGGCACAATATAAGTATATGTACATTTATTGACAATCCATGCATTTGTTTCCCCACTAGCAACAACACCAACAATTATAACAGCCCTGGGTCTCGTTGATTTTTCCACACATATATCAACTACTACTCAAGCTGTAATATATAATGTTGTGTGCTCCCTTATGGACAGGGCCAGTTGGTGGTGCTCACAGGCTTGCTCATCCAAACGCAAACAGACAAATATGTTCAATAAGGGTATTGTTAATACACAGTTAGGCTATTAAACAGTATTCATCTGCTAGGCTACTAGGCCTGAGCCTAAGAAGCAATGTGACTATGCAAGCCTCCCAAGCCGTTGTTCAACACATGGCTTTGTTATGTCATCTAGTATAAGTTCAGCTGCAGTCTTACTAAATCAGGCTTGTGCCATAGTGTGTGTGTTAAGTACTGTATTCTGTAGTCTCTTTACTGAGATAGATAGGGATGCTAATCTTCCTGCAGTCAACTTTGTGTATTTGTGTATAAACAAGAGTGGAAGTGTGTATTCTAATCTGACTCCCCAAATAGCATGATTTTTCTTGTTTTGTTGCTTGCACACACATCCATTCCAAGCAGGCCCCCAAACACTGGTCATCAACATGTCCTGCTGATGTCATCACTATAAGTTCACCTACAGTCCTGTCAAAAGCAGACTTATGCTGTAGCCCTTGCATTAAGTGCTATGATCTGTAGCCTGTAAAGTTAGATAGACATGGGGTTCTATTCTCACTCCAGTCAACTTTGTGAGTGTCCATAAAGGAGGGTGTATCTTGCACTGTCTTCCCAAATTACTTGGTTTGCATTGTTTTGGTACATGCACAAACATCCAGTTGAAGCAGGCTTACAGACTCTTGTCTACCACATGGCCAGCTGATATAATCTACTATAAGATCACCTGCAGTCCTAGCAAACTCAGACTTGTGCAGTGGTCCATGCATTAAGTGATGTATTCTGTAGACCATAGACATAGATAGGTAAGAGTTCTATTCTCACTGTAGTCAACTGTGTGCGGATGTTGCACAGAGCATTTTACAGCAGCTTATGGGACACTCTCCTCTTGTCTACAATAGACACAGAGCATTTTACAGCAACCTATGGGACACTGTCCTCTTGTCTTCAACAGACACAGAGCATTTTACAGCAGCCTATGGGACACTGTCTTCTTGCCCATAGGACACTGTCCTCTTGTCTTCAACAGACACAGAGCATTTTACAGCAGCCTATGGGACAGTGTCATCTTGTCTTTAACAGACACAGAACATTTTACAGCAGCCTATGAGACACTGTCCTCTTGTCTTTAACAGACACAGAGCATTTTACAGCAGCCTATGGGACAGTGTCCTCTGCTGATGTCATCACTGATATCAGATTATTGATATGTATACATTACAAAAGGCCACGGTCACACACTGGCCTGACAGATGGATAAATGTCACCTCATCCAATATAAGACAGACAACAGTGACATTCCTGTTATTGTATGCACAAGCATCATGACATCTATTTGCAATGGTGATGGACAGGGTGACACATTAGATCACACAGAAGTCCCCGTGGACTATGACATTTGTGGTTGATATTGTGATCTGTAGTGAGAGTAGGGGACAGGTTTAGGACACCCTGGAGAGGTGGAGATATGCTTTACGGAGGAGAGGAATGAAAGTCAGCAGTAGTAAGACAGCATGTATGTGTGTGAATGAGAGGGAGGATACAGGAACGGGGAGGATGCAGGGAGTATGGTTGGTGAAGGTGTATGATTTGAAATAATTTGAAATAATCTGGATCAACAGTTCAGAGTAATATTGAGTGTGGAAGACAAGTGAAGAAGAGAGTGCATGCAGGGTGGATTGGGTGGAGGAGTGTGTCGAGTGATTTTTGACAGACGAGTACCAATGAGAGTGAAAGGGAAGGTCTACAAGATGGTAGTGAGACCAGCTATGTTATATGGGTTGCACACAGTAGCACTAACAAAAAGACAGGAGTCATAACATGTGTTGTCAGAGTTCCATATGTTAAGATTTGCATTGGGTATGCTGAGGATAGACAGGAGTAGTAACGGTGTATTAGAGCTCAGGTAGTGCGGTTTGTAGACAAAGCCAGAGTGGTGGGATTGTTTTGGTTTGGACATGTGCTGAGGAGTGATGCTGGGTATATTGGGAGAAGGATGCTAAAGATGGAGCTGCCAGGTAAGAGCAAAAGAGGAAGACCTAAGATAAGGTTTATGGATGTGGTGACAGAAGACATGTAAGTGGTTGGGTGACAGAACAAGATGGAGAGGATGGGTGAACATAGAAGCAGATGAGCTGGTGTGGTGACACCTAATGGTACTATCCAAAAGAATATGAAGAAGAAGATGACATCTGCGTTTGGAGAAAACCCATCTGTACACTAGTAGCAGGAGTGTACAGTAGGAGTATTTATTGGAAGGTTAGTGTTTCTGGACTCAGTTTGAGCTTTAGCAGTGTGTCTTTGTATTACCTGCTCTGCTCTGTATTGAGTGCAGTGGGTTTAACACTTTTGAGATCCCTCATAAAATCCTCCAAAGCTAGTTACGAAAATAAAATTGCCAGAGATTCCAAAGACAACCACATGGCATTCTATAGTTATGTCAAGAATATAAATGGCAATGCTCAGATCTGCTCTGAGCTACAACAGACTGGCATCAACTATACTAATCCCAAGGATATTGTCAATATCCTGGCAGATTGATTTAGTGCCAACTTCACCCCCCTCTCACCCCCTAAAGGGCCCATCTCAATACCAAAAGATTGCCAAAGTCCGGTAATCACAGGCACACAGGTAGAAACCACACTCTCCAAAGTTAAAAATACAGCATCCATGGGACCAGATGACATCCTGGGTTGTGTACTACACAAACTACAAAATTAACTGGCACCTCACCTAAGTGTCATGTTTAATCGTAGCCTTACCTCAAGCTTTGTGCCCACTGTGTGGTGCACAGTTACAGTTATCCCACTCCACAAGGTATAGTCATTGTCAAATATTATGTTTCGACCATTAATTTGTATAGGATTACATGCCCGCGCTGTTCTCAGGATTAAGTCCTTGTCTTAAGATGATAAAAATTTTACAATAATGGATCTTGAAGCATTTGGATTTTTTGACACAGACATATTTGACAATGACCTGTGAGCTCTCTCTATCCCAAACGAGAGAGATTCAGGTAGGTTTAGTGTCTTAGGCAACCAGTCATTCAAGAACTGTATTGTGTTATTTCCTTCCATTTTTTCAGGTATGCCGTATATTCTAATATTATTTCTTCGTGACCTTGACTCTAGGTCCTCCACTTTATCTGAAAGTGTGGTGTTTTGCTTTAGTAAGAAGTCACTCTGGCTATCATTTTCATGTTGTCTTTCGTCTATTTCATTAAGAGATTCTTCAATTTCTGTTATCTGGTCTGTGTGTCTTGTAATTATCTCCTTGAATTGTTCAATCTGCTTTCTATTTTCTTTCTTCATGTTTTCCATGATTTTTTCTAAATTGTCCATTTTCATGGAAAGATCTTGAATACTGGATATTATTGTTTGTAATTCTTTCTTCATGGAAGTTTCCTGGAGAGAGGCTTTTGAATGACTCATGGCTGAGAGAGTCTGTTATATTCAGCTGCTGTACTTCTGACAGGATGTAATTCACTTTCTATTCACCAAAATTGAAATATTTGTAGAAAAAAATAATCCACTGTATCTAAATATATAGGTGAAAGAAAACTTAGATGTTTTTAAAATAATATTAAGAAAATTTTCTGTCAGAGAAATTTCTGTTAAGCAGAACATCAAAAAAGTGCTGTTATCTCTCTGACATCTTGGCCACGCCCCCCAGGAAGTCCTTCTCTGTGGCACACCTCATCACTAAGGGCTCTTCATCCAGATAAAAGAAGGTCATTGTCCCACTTTACTCATCCCTCATTAGACCCATTATAGAGTACAATGCACTGTTTGGTATGTACCTCACAAGACATCTTCAACAGCTGGAAAGGCTGCATAAATACCTCACTAAAAGAATCACAGGCCTAAAGCAGATGCCCTATGCTGACCATCTAAAAAAACTCCAGTTATACTCTGTGGCATATCGTCTACTCAGAGGCGATCTCTGCTTAACATACAAGGCCATGTCAAACCCTGAGCTGTTGGACATGCTCCACTTAAAGAAATCCCAATCCCTCAGAGCCACATGGTCCAGGGATCTAAACCTTGTCATCACAATGAACAAAACATGCTGGAGGGATAGGTTCCTGACCCAAAGACTCCCCATACTTTGGAATAGACTGCCCATACACGTCAAGCAGAGTGCCTCCTTGGCCCTCTTCAAGAGGAACCTTGACGATTGGATGGGCGATAGGAAATTCACCCCGGGGATCACGTCAGTTACCCTGCTAGACAGGGGTCCAGGGAAGTAAATATTGTGGGAAGAAATATCCAGGAAATTGTTTGGCTAGGCTTGTATAGGCCCTAGGGCTGATAGTCTAGTACCAACCTATGAACCTATGAACCCTTATAAATGCAGAACCATCAATATACTTATTTTCAAATACAATTGACTGCTGCCATGTACCAGAGCAGATCTAGCAGTCAGAACCTCTATTACATAGCAAGCAGCAATTTAACCTCTTGCTTATCAATAACAGAAATATTGATCCGCCTCATGAAGGTCTTCCTGATGTACACCCCGTAGGTTAGTCCCTGAAATGAAGGTCTTCCTAATGTACACCCTGTAGGTTAGTCCCCTGAAATGAAGGTCTTCCTAATGTACACCCCATAGGTTAGTCCCCTGAAATGAAGGTCTTCCTGATGTACACCCCATAGGTTAGTCCCCTGAAATGAAGGTCTTCCTAATGTACACCCCATAGGTTAGTCCCCTGAAATGAAAGTCTTCCTGATGTACACCCCGTAGGTTAGTCCCCTGAAATGAAGGTCTTCCTAATGTAGGTAGGTAGGTAGGTTAGTCCCCTGAAAACAGCAGTTAGATCAGATGTCCCCCTTTTTTTTGCATTCTCTATGCAGATACCAGGTTCAAACCTCCCATTGTCACCTATCATTTTCCCTCTGTTTCCACTGCTAGCATAGTTGACATGAGTTTTTGACTCAGTGCAGATAATGCCTCATGTGCACTGAAGAGCCTGTATCTCCTACATGACTGAAGTACAATTTTTTAAGAGATCCACCTATACCTGCTGTCTTGCTTCCAGAAGAGTAACACTAAGCAGGTTGTCCGTTCACACACCTTGACCCTTATTCATAATATGCATCCAACACAAACCATTGTGTACAGAGGTACACCTCAAAAACCAACCTAATTGGGAGAGACATCCTAAACACAGTCATGCTGTATTTAACACTACACCCAAAGCAGACAATACACATAATAAATATTGTCACCAGTGTCTCACCATAGAAGTGCGTAAGGCAATGGGCACATATTCCAAAGGTTTACTTAATAGTTGACTGTATAGTGAGATGTACAGATGCCCCACTGACCAGCCTAAACAAGGAAAAAATTATTGTCAGCTGTCTGGCAGAGGTAGTCATCACAGCACACATGCAATCAAGTCTCTCAATAACAAGTCCCGCTCTTAATCTGACATACTTTATGTTGGTATGCACAACTTGAGACATGACTATATGAAATATATGGACACAGACATGACCGAGATATATGAATATTGGTCCCAGCCAGGGATGTCCCTATGTTTGAGCAGCATTATATACCCTCACCTATGATGATGCCACTACAGTATATAAAGAATAACACATTTACTGAAATTGCCTAAGTTTCTGGTGTCATGTACCTGTCAGTGTGGAATGACATGGTAGATAGAGGACACTGCTTTGGCAGACATAAGGCACTTGAGTGCACCATAATCCCTTTATTAGGCAAGGTCACAAAAGCAGAATTTCCAGTGTGAAAATATACAACTCCAACAAAGTAAGGGTCATTCTGTTGAAGTCTAGAAGTTCACATCTGAAACTGCACTCTCTGTAAGCGCTCTTCTCAGTGAAGTTGTTGACATCTCTGCAGTCACAGAAACCTGGTTCAAGGCTGTGGTAAGTACTCTGGCCTTGCAAGCTACAATGCCTTTCAAAAATCCAGACAGCAAATGGAAGTTGTGTGAACCACAGGAGGTGTCGTATCTATTTACACTGAAGATAATTATGCCTCAAGACTGGTTAAGGAAGATAACTATATGGAGTTATTCTATTATTATTATTATTTTTATTATTATTATGATTATTTTAATTATTATTAACATTTGCTAACCGGGAAAGTCCACTGGATCAGTGATCCATTTTCAGGGGAGGCCTGTGGAGAAAGGCTCCAATTACAGTTTCAAAGAAATGGTGTATCATTGTATCAGCAAGCATATACAGTATATAAAAAGAAGCTGAATAACAGTTACAATGAGACAAAACATAATAATTATTTAAAATGAAAATACAGTTACAGAAAAATAGAGAGACATTATATCATCAGCTATACATAATAAGCATAATTTACAAACGGTATGTACAGTGTTTTTATTTTTTTGTTAGATCATCCAAGAATAGGGTTACTCTACTAAGCTGCTAAGGTAGTCCTAGTAGGTTATAGTGAAGTAAGTCTAGGACTAAGCTATAAAACTGGAAGAGTGAAAAATTGGTGGATGAATAATTATGGAATATTGTTACTGAGCTTGCTATGGTCATGGTGGTTTAGGCCAGTTGTTGCAGGAACATGTTTGATTATCAAGGTAATGGGACTTTAGTGCAGTTTTGAAAGCTTTGATGGAATCAGTTTGAGTGCTAGAAGAGGGTAGAGCATTCCAAAGTCTGGCAATGGAGAAGGAATAGAGGCTTTGTTCTGCATGTTTCTTGGGTTTTGAAATGCTTGGGAACTGTTTATTTGAAGACCTGCTGAGATGTCTAGTTGGGGTGTATGTCTGTAGCATGGTTTGAAGAGAAGGGCAATAATTAGGGTTATTTACTAGTTTATGGGTATTAGTTGGGAGTATTGTAGGTAATGGGGAGATGGGCAATAATTAGGGTTATTTACTAGTTTATGGGTATTAGTTGGGAGTATTGTAGGTAATGGGAAAATTCAACCCAGTTTAAACATTTTAAGGCTCATCAGTGGTGTGTTCGGGTTGGCATACCAGTGGCAAATGTTGCTATTTTGTAATAGCAGGACTGTGATTTATTCTTGAGAGTTGTGTGTAGTTAGTGAAAATGGGGGTACCACAGAGGAGAGTAGAGAGGAGTAGACTGTTAGCCAGTATTATCTTGGTGGGCCTATCCATAAATAGTTTCTGCCTATACAGCATACCAAGTTTGAAATGGGTCTTCTTTATTGTATTATGAATATGATTTTCAAAGGAAAGTCTGTCATCAATTATAATACCAAGAAGTTTCGCAGATTTTACTAGCTCAATTTCAATATTGTTTTGAGAGAAAATCTTGAAGTCTTGAGTTCGTGGTTTTGATAAAAATATTAAGAGTTTAAATTTTCTTACATTGAGTAGAAGTCGGGCATCGTTTAGCCAGGATTTGACAGAAGTAAAGGCTTTTTGCGTTAGAAGTTGGAGATCTGACAGGTTGTTGGCAGAGGTGGTTATTGTTAAATCATCCACGTGTTGAATGAGAGTTGTAAGATGGGATGCCTTACGTGGGGTATTAATGAAGATGTTCAATAGTAATGGGGCAAGAATGGACCCCTGGGGAACGCCAGTTTTGGGTATGAGATATTTGGATTGCTCATTTTGCCATTTGACAGACTGTTTCCTGTTAGAAAGGTAGTTGGAAAACCAAGCTAGTGTGTGTGGAGAGCAGTTTAGGGATTTGAGTTGCACTGGTAGTTTAGGGTGTGATACTATATCGAAAGCATTAGATAGGTCTAGTAAAATAACTGAAATTAGTAGACCAGCATCTAAGGTTTTGTTAACAGTATTGGTGAAAGACAATAGGGCTGTGGTTGTACTGTGAGCAGGGTGAAAGCCATCTTGTTGGGGGCAAGTAGGTTATTGGTAGCATACTGTGGTTACGTAACCTCTTCATGGTATTAGCATTAACTGGTCGGCGTTCATAAACACAAAAGACCTCACAACCTATTTATTACTACATGGAACAATTAAAGTCGAACAAAACAACCCAGGAGGGGTGATTGAAACTATTCACCCATTGATCAGAATAATTATAGGACAACAAACTCACTTACACAATACTGCCTGCAGTTTGTGAACTGAAATGACATGGAAGAAATAGTTCAAGGTCATATCATATTCCAGACCTGTTCCTCAACAATATGAGTGAACAATGTAATGGCACATGTGTAGTGCCTGCACTGTTAATCCAACCATTACACAGTATGGTTTGAAGCAAATATAGCTACTGAAGTCCGTAAAGGAGGAATCAGGTTCAAAAACATTATCCAAGGTAACTACACCCTCTCTACTTCCAAGCCCCAGTTTCCACAAAGGACCTTGACAGCTATAGTAATGTATTCCCTGATGCCCTGTCTGCATATCTACACAAATGTACACACAGCCATGCCTGACAGGCTCAAACAAAGATCCTCTGGAAAATACAAACCATGCTGGTGGATGTCTGTCATTATTACATTATACAGCAAGTGAAAGAAGCGGCTGTTTACAAATACAACATTGAGATTCCAGGACTGGAAGGCCACTCTCCTCAGCATAAACATGCAAGTAACATACCTTCAAAACCCCTCACAGAGCAACTATGCTAATAATTTAAACAACATATCCAAGGATAACCATAAGGCTTTCTTCATTTACATCTTGCAAACTGACATATATAACTCAGATGTATTTGGAACTAATTGTGTATGGTATCGTGCACACTGACACAGTGTAAATTCCAAACCTGTTGTGTTTGTGGGTGTTGTTTTGTTTGTTTTAGTGTAGTTAGGTAGGTGTATGTGTGTGCTTATGTGCTGGTTTGTGTGTGTGTATGTATGGCCGCGATTGTGCTTTTCCCGGTTTTGGGTTTTTGGGTATGTGGGTTTTCTACTATTCAGTCTCGAAATACTGAAATTCAACATTTCAGTATTTTGAGATTGTCTAGTGAATCCAATTATAGACCCATACCTTTATGCAACCTCTCTTGTAAGGCAATGGAAACAATTTGCATGTATCTCAGACACAAGGACATAGGTGACCTCCGAACATTAGATGTGTTCCAGTTAGGTGCTGTCAAGGGTAGCTTATGGCTGCAAAACTTGGTGGTATTCAAGACTATGACTAGAGACATGCACAAAGTCAAACCTGTGCACATATTGTAATTTAGCCAAGACCTTGAACAGTGAGAAACTAACCAAGGTGAATATCAAATCCTATATTATCAGCTGGTTTCCAAATGGGATCACAGACTAACAACATTCAATCACAGTGGGAGACCTCACCTCAAGCAGCAGATCTGTCACCTGTGTGGTGCTGTGGCCACTCATGTTTGACATATATGTCTCAGAAGTCCTGAACAACATTTTTGTGGCACTAATGACTGCTGAAAAAGGTATGGGTGTTACATCAACTGCACAAAAATGCATCAGCATACCCTGTGGTAATAACAAATGTTCCTGATTATTATCAAATAACCAAGAATACACTATTCCTAAGTTCTGTATTGATACACCTTGGAACACATGTTGACTGCAACCTAGGTCTACTGTGGGGAGGTAGGCAGTCTACATATTATATCTGATTAGCAATGGCATTACATCAATAGCAAAATATGTTATCAATCCCTTATACTCATCCCTCATCAGCTGTATTAATGAATATAATCCTCCCTCTGATATGTATTGTACCAGACACTTGCACCAATTTGACAGACCTCGGACATTTCTGAGTAATAAAACACCAGAGGGTCTCCAACACATGTCTTCTGTGGGCAGAGTGAGTGTCACTGTCTGCAGTATCGTATCAATAGCTTTGAGACAGATTATGTATAACTTAGAGGGCTATCTGTGGCCAAAATTAGATGAAAATGCTGCATATTCATAACTAACATGGGACTACAATTACCTGTTCCAGGGACTTCAATATATGCTATGACATACATACGACATGCTGGAGAGACAGATACATTTCTCAAAGGTTGTCAGTCCTCTGCAGTAGGCTACAAATCTATGTCAAGCAGAGCACCTCCATCACCCTGTTGAAGGACAGGCTGAATGGCTTGATGTAAAAACGTTATCTGCCAAGGATCACTGCTGCTTCTCTTAGGCGTGGGTGGTCCTTGCTATACAACTAAAAACCTCAAGTCAATACCCTAGTTACATCCTATGAACTTTGGAACCTATGGTGATATGCATGCAAAAAAAGAACATTATTATGTATTACTGTTCCGATGTGATTTGTCTTCAGTGCTGACGTACAATCCTGAGCTCTGAATCTGATGGGTTGACTTTGGATGTGTACCCATATGTTTGTACTAAACAATCCTTAGAGAGAAAGTTAGATATATTAATGTGACAAATTTCATTGCCTGACTTTATAACCCTTACAAAAGCATCTGCTATAACGTAGATAAATTATTATTCTAGCAACTATCTATCTGACTAAGTACAATCTAACTGACAGATACAGTTATCAGTTCAACAGCATAAATGGAGGTAATAAATTTATTTTAATATAAATAGTTACCCTGTGCATCAGACACGTAGCTTTAGTGTCCGTAAATCCAAAAGATAGACAACAGGGATGTGGCACAGGTATCATCACCTGCACAGGGTGTTGTGTGGGGGTGCAGGAGGCCTAGGATGACACAAAAGGTTGATGAGTGTAGTGTGTGTGTGTGTGTGCGAGTAAACAAGAGAAGCAGGCAAGATGGACCATTTAAAATGCTACGTGTGTGTGTGTGTGTGTGTGTGTGTGTGTGTGTGTGTGTGTGTGTGTGTGTGTGTGTGTGTGTGTGTGTGTAGGTGCCCTCAATGTGACATTGGTGTGTGAATGTCTGCATGAACACAGCCAGTCTCAGTGCTACAAAGGCACTAAACCCAATCCAAAAGCAAGGCAGCCACAGCTTCAAATCACAGTACCAAGTTTTATTGATTAAGCACTTTTGTAATAAACCTCTTCAGAATCACCCTGAAGTGATTCTGAAGAAGTGTATTATGGAAGTGCTTAATCAATAAAACTTGGTACTGTGATTTGAAACTTAGTGCTAGCCCTATGTGTCTGTATGTCGGACAGCTGTGAGCCATGCCTAGTAGAGCTGACAGTTCATCATCTCTGACCCTGACCACAAGAACTGGCTCTGCCAGGAGTTGCACTGACACCTTCATGCCCAAAGTCAGATGTTGTGCTATGACCTGAAGGTGACCAATGTATGCAGGATGTGTTACTTTCATGGGAACACCCATGACCCCATGGCCTGCTACTTCTGGGTGGGGACAGCACACTCCCTGCTGGAGCATTGGATGTCCTGTCACTACAGGAACACGATTGGGCATGGCTACGTTGGCTCTCAGCAGATGTAGTTGCTGGCCTACACCCATGAGGCCGACACTCCCCTCCCAGCAGATGTTCCATCACAAACAATATGCATTCCATGACAGATACTCTACACTCTCTCACAGAGACATCCCATTCCAACAGATCATTCAACTGATCCAAGGAATCAACAACACAGTGGAGGCAGTCATGGATGTCAGACTGTGCTGTATCTATAACCCTGAGCATTCTTCTGGAGTGCCTTTCAAAACATGCCTGTGCCTCCATGATGGCCCTAAACATATGTCAAGTGACATATGAAGAGACACCTGCAACAGGTGGGGGAGGTACAGCAGGCCTCTTCCAAGCATCCCTATCAAACTTACTGCATGGCACCTCACCAACAGTTTGGCTATGGCCAGTGTCAACAGTCACTGAAGCCACAGTAGCCACACTTCCCTGACCGATGTCCTTACCCTCCTACTGTCCAACATCTATGGCCTCAGTGGACTGGGCATGCGTAGGCATACTGGCTGTGTCTGGTGATAACAAGGGGGGATCGCTGAATGCCAACCTCTGTGTCAGACTCAGCCTCTGCAATCCCCAGCTGTGCCTCACTTTGGCCACCAACATCATCAAAGTCTGATGAGACACTGACACCAGGTGGCATAGGGGACACAAAACCACATCCATGTTCATTTGTGATAAAAGGAAGGAAAACAGGAATATATTAATACTGCATGACTATATACTGCAATATATATTAAGCAATTTACACTGCTGTCACTATTATAGACATCAATACCTCTCAACCTCTTAGAGCAAGAAATGTGGACAAAGCCATGAATAATGGGTGGACAAAGGCCCAATAATAGGGAGCAATGTGACATTTCCCTTACAAAGCTAGGATGTTGATAGAATAACAGGTACTAGTTCACCATGACATTTCTGATGGTTATGCGTTCTAAATATGAGATCTCTGTCATTATTTTTTATGTCTCCAATCATTAACGTCTTGTTAATAATTTGCAAGTCAATCACTGTGATCTTAAATAGGGCCAGAAGTATGAGTCAAACATCTGGACATTCAGCAAATATGTGTACAGTTGACAAGTATGCAGACAGTACAGCAATTCCAACAGCAGGCCTGAGAGGACACTTTAGCAGATATGTTGGATATATCTACATTACTGACATACATTTATTCTGTTTACCAACTGCAGGAGCCCTATATCTGTGAATTCCAGATGGCCCTGAAAAACGTAAAGGAAGAGGTAATTGCAGCAGCACCACATTTATCAGTGTAACAGGGTGTAATACTTGTAATCATCTATATCTGCAGTAACTGCAATGTTAACTGAATGTGGCTGACAACCTCAAAATGAGCTTACAACTGCAGCTATGTTAAATACCCCACCAGAAAACCACTTGACACATATTATAACTATATACACTATTACAGAAGGAATGCAGCGGTATTCTACTGATGATCTAACAAAGCATACCTGGAAGCTCCTCCTGAGGTACAAAAGTGGCACCCATGTCCAGAACATATTGGTTAATGGATTGCTAGGAGCTGTCCTATGTGGCAATGTTTGCCAGGAATTTCTCGGTGGTAGTGAGGGGGTGTTCTGTTGCAGGCCAACCAATGGTGATCTGTCGATCATGTGCAACTTCAGCTGCGCCACACAATCATGTTGTTGTCACCACTCTCTTGGGAGGTGACAGTCAAATTTCAGCTAAGAATCTATACATTTGATCAGTTGTTACTGTTGAAGAAATGGAAAGCTTTGGTTCTTACTTCCACCCTTCCTGAACATTCCTGCCTTCCTTTCACTTTGTTTTTCCCCCTGCTTGCTCTCCATTTCTTGTCTTTAAAGAAAATGTGCACAACCATGTGTAGTGCGCAACATCCCTAAGCAATGGTAAGTGGCAGTAGTATCACTGAAGGTATGTAAAAGTATAATACACCCTTATGCTGATACCCTATTTCAAACCCAGTACCATTTGCCTTCATCCCTCAGCAAGAGGTTTTCCTGTTCGATTCTCGGCTGGAGTGCCTTGTGTGTGGAGTCTGCATGTCATCCCCATGGTCGAGTGATGCTAAAGACATACAGGTAGGTGCAAGCATGAATGGGCATGCCTTCTTTGAAGGTTGGACGTCGGGCTGGCAACTTGGCACCGTAAAAATCCACTGTAATCATGAGTGGACCGGAGTTCCGCTGTGGTGACCCCTAACCGGGAAAAGCCAAAATACTTTATAAGAGACCATTTGTCTTCATCACCAATGCATTAACCCGTCCAACCACAGAGTTAGTTAATTTGCAGATCTGTTATAAACAATCAATACTAATTGTCACATATTTTCAATAAAACATGTCTGCTATCAATAAAGGGACATATTGCTCTTACAAACTTAGAAACATGATAGAATAACATGGGGGGAAGGGGAAAATGTATTAAATGTATCAAATGTATTTAATATACTAAATGTATCTAATGACTTGGATAGTTCTATAATATTTGAACTTAACTTCACGACCCTAAACTTAATTCCTGATGCACATTTTGTATGTAATGAAGTAGTGAGTGAGGGCTTTCATGACACATGCAACATTTTAAAAATACATGTGGTGATTTTAGTATTTATAATTATACTGACTCTGTTTTTGACCAGAAATTGGCAGATGTATTTGATAAAGGGCTTTCTTTTGTCCCATGTAGAAATGCAGTATTAGATGAAGTATTAATTAATTTAAAGCTTTATACAAGGAAGTTCAATTTACAGTTTTTATTTAAAGGAATGTCTTTTAATTCTATAGATCATGAACTGTGTAAAAAACTAACTTATTTAACCCCCCCCCTTGAACCCTTTAATACAAACATTTGAGAGAATGTGTGAACGTGACATACGTAAGCTCCTTAAAAACAAGAGAAAGTATTCAGATTTTGACAATAATTTAACTATATATGAGAGTAAACTGGTCAGAGATGTATGCAACAATAGGGCAATCAGAGTCATGAAACCTGACAAAGGGGGTGGTTTGGCCATCATGAATACTAATTCCTATGTAGAAAAAATGTTTGGTATATTATATACTGATGTATATTGTGAGATTAGTTTGAATGAGAAAAATATACTGTACAGGAGAGTTGATGTAATTCTAGATGAACTATTGTTAAACAGGGAAATTAGTTTAGATGACTATAACTTTATGGCAGTCAAGTCCCCAAAAATTCCTACTATTTTTGGCATACCAAAGCTACATAAGGATATAAGTAACCCACCCCTTAGGCCTATTGTTGATGCAAAGGCATCTCAAACATATTTTATTGCCAAATTTATAGATACTCAACTAAAATCAACATTAAATAATTGTGGTTGGGTTTTAAAGGATTCATGGGACTTCCTAAAGAAAATAAATAAGGACTAGTATGACGACGGTCTCATTTTTGTGACAATTGATGTCAGGGATTTGTTCTCTGTTATCCCACATGAACTGGGTATGGAGTGGTTTTACCTATTTTTATGTAGATATACCAATATTAGACATGAGCTTGTTAGGACTATTAGAACCTTAATGGAATTGGTTCTAGACACCAATGTCATAGTATTTGAAGCCCAGCTCTTCAAACAATGTAAGGGTGTAGCAATGGGGGCTATATGTGCCCCTATATTTGTGAATATTGTTCTGGCCTTTTGGGGGCTAGAATTAATTTTTAACAGCCAATATGCTCAACATTGGAAGTATTATGGCAGATATTTGGATGACATCATTATCCTGCAGCATGGTAGTATGGAAGAGATTAATAGCTTTCTGTCCTATATAAAGCAAAGTACAGATTTTTTAGATTTTATGTATACAGTAGGGAAAGATGCAATATACTATTTGGATATTACCATCAAGAAAAATGAGTATAAAAAGATTACAACACTATTTAGAAAACCTACTTACTCTAATACCCTCCTGCATTTCAACAGTTTCTACCCACTACACCAGAAGAAATCCTTGGTAAAGGGCCAAGATGTTCGCTTGGCCCATATGACTTCTGAATGGGAGAATTTCTTACAGCAAATTGAAGTATTGAAGAACATGCTTTTGCAAAGAGGCTATCCTTAACTGTTTTTGAAACCTATTTTACAGGAAGTTATAGATAAAAGGCATAGAGGGTATTGAAACCTATTCTACAGGAAGTTATAGATAAAAGGCATAGGGGGTATTAGGGGGTATTATTTTCCTTTACTTGGTAAAGGTATTATTCAAAATGAAAGTTTACCCAAGGAAGGAATTGACTTTAAAAGGTCAGCTATCTTTAAGTTTAACAGACAATTCACTGACATTACCCAGATTATTCAGCATAACTGGAATTTATTTCACACCAGTCAAGATTATCTTGAAATAGTGGGAAAGGCCCCACAAATTGTCTATCAGAAGAATATTTCCTTCAAAAACATGTTAGAGAGAAACAATATTATTGACACCAAAGTAGGGGGTATGTTGAAATGTGGATTTTGCCTTCAATGTAAACATATCATGGAGTGCACTGAGATTGATATTCCTAATTATGGGAAATATTTCTATAAGAAGAATTTTTTTTGCAGCAGCAAATCTGTAGTTTATCTTGCCCTTTGCCAGTTATGTCCATGTTTTTCCATTGGCAAGACTATCAATGCCCTTAGAAGTAGGGTTTATCAGCACTGTTATGACATCAGGAAGCAGGACATTAAAAATGCCTTGGCAGTCCACATTAATAACAATGAGGGACACAATTTCAAGTTCACAGTTTTAGAGCAGGTATCAATGGGGGATATGGGTGGTCCAGTTAATGAATTTTTAGAGTTTTATGAATTAAGGTGGCAGATGAGGACTAATGCTACCGAATACCCAGGCCTTAATAGTAACATTTCCATAAGCCCTATACTTAGACTAAGGGCTGAAGGATATATGTGATTAATATGCAGTTCATAACATATTTTTATATATAAGCAAATATTTATTTATAATGAAATGTTTTCTGTGAGTTTACATATATATGTTTTTAACAGATCATGTATGTTTATATAATACATTTTATGTATTTTAAGGTATGTATTTATTGTATTTGTGTTTTAGAGACTACACCTTTAAGCTGATTGCTAATTAACATTTTTTAAGCAATATTGCTATATAAGTTAGGTCAGTCACTGTTCATTTGTAATCATTCTGATGAAGTTTTTTATTACAAAAAATGAAAGCGCTCAATAAATATTGGTTTGTGGATCCTGGCTTGCTTCTTCTAATACTGGTTATTTAGTTTGCTGTTTCTTTACACGTTGTGAGGTGTTGCATTATTATTAATTGATTTAGTTACAACTTAGAAACATGATAGAATAACAGGTGTAGCATTATTATTAATTGATTTACTTAAGTAGCAGGTGCAAGCAACAGCAGTTTAGTGTGCAATTATCTATACAATGCATAAATACACCTGCTACTCAACTGACTCTGTAGCACTGTCTGTTAAATGCAGTGATGGTGTCTTGTTTTGATTCAGATAGTACAGGGTGCAAATACAGGTGTATCTGTCATTTCAAATACTTGTATGTATACATCAAGATTATAAATTGTGATATTTATGAGTCTATGTCATCAGCTCTTTATGAACTCAATGCAGTAATAATGAAACGTTTAGTGCTAGATTGTACTGGTATCCAATAAAAGTTTATATAACCAATGGTACTTCTTTTAACCATTGCTGTGTAATTCTGCACGTCGTGCACCATCATGCAAAGATTCTATAAGGAAAAGAAATGGGGGAGACAGGAAAGTGGTGAAGGGGGAGCAAGCACAGGGAAAATAAAGTGAAAGCAAGGCAGGAATGTGCAGGAAGGGTGTCGGTAAGAACCATAACTATTCGTTACTTCAACTGTTCAACAGTATCAACTGAGCACATGTACAGATTCTTAGATGAATTAAGACTGTCACCTACAGAGAGAGTGGTGACGACAACATAATTGAGTTGTGAGGTCAATTTGACCAAATTAAGTGCGTAAAGTGGACACGTGAAATGGAGAGCTATGTATGGGATGATATTTTTTGGGACAGGTGCCCTTATTTTTTTTTTTTTATTAAGGAGAGAGTGGAATGTTGGGGAAAGGACAAAGGCAAGGCTGGGGCATGCAAGTTGGAAAGGTGAGGAAGCATTTGCTGGCAGACAAGACATACAAGACAAGTGACAGGGTTGGCGAAGGACACGGGGGGGGGGTGAACACCCTGGTTGCAGTGAGGGTTGGGAGTTCAAAGTCCCATGGACAGCAGGCATGGTAACAGTGTGGCTCAAGTCCTCAACCATTAGACAGCCATCACTGTTCCTTTACTGAACTACTGGCTGCAGTGGCCAGTGTCTGCACATATGGTCAGTGTCCCATATCAGGATAGAAAGTAGGTTCTCCATATGGAGTAGGCATGTTCCCATGGTGTGATGCACAATCCTATGCACCACACCTAGCAACTCCACACAAGTGATGAATGCAATCCCTCTATCTCTGCTCCCAGAGGGGACCACAGGCCTAGCATCTGGGGCAGAACTACCTGAGGGTCCATGTAGGGCTGAGGCAGCATGGGGGGGGGGGTGCCCCCAGGCTGCAAGCCAGAAGTGCTGGGCCTTGGTACTTCAGCTAGTGTAGGCAGATCACAGGTAACCAGTCTACCCTACGCTGCTGTAGTAATAACATAAATAAAATTAAAAACAAAAATGAAATAAAACATAAAGCAAAATAAATAAAAATAGTAAAATAAGAAAAGAGAAACAATAATAAATTATTATAAAAAGTTTTAAATAATATAATTACAAACACAATGATAAAAATGAAAAATTATTTAACAACAAAGCAATATAAAATTATACATAATAATCAAAACATAAGTAATACAAAATGATATAATAAGAAGAAATATGATTATCTAAATTATATAATAATAATCATAACAATAAAAACAATAATACAAAATAGGAAATCCATTAAAAGAAGAAAAGAAGGGCTGGGGTGAGAGAAAAAAAGAGAATATTAGTAATTTCATAGATGATATACAAAGCTTTCTGCAATTAATTTATTCTATTCTGTTATATTTTACTTTTAACAAGACCAACTGCTATGTTTTTTACTTGGAATACTACCCTCGTCCAAACACATACACACTATAGTACAGATCATATCATATCCACCAATTATTCATGGGTGCATACATTGCACATATGCATGTTTCATGTACAGGGATTACATCTGACAGCAGGCCATTCAAGCCACAGGTAAAGAGGTCTGATCTTCAAATACTATAATGATGATTATGTAACAGTACTGTATTTTATATTGATGACAAGCTAAACCAGTATTGTCATCAGCTGAGTTTTATATTTGGGCAGTGTGGTGTTTGAATCCACAAGCAGTGACTACTGTAATACTGTACTTTTCCTTTGGAATACAACATAATGCAACCGCTCTTTCCTTTTACACTTTATAGATTTGTGTACACTGTTATATGAGAATGTGCAACTGTTGCTTTGTGTTACGCACCATACCTCTCCACCATTTAGACCAGGATACCTTGACATATCATAAAATAATGGGTGTACAATGACCTATAACTAGGAACATATTTCAAATCTTGCTGTAACACACATTGATAGTTGCATAGGATTTGTGTTGATATACATTTCGGTACTCATTATTTATTGATGTCAATATCAGTTACTTGCCGGACAACAAAAAGTCTTACAATGAACAGACCAAAACAGTGATTCATAAATCCAGGTATTCAGCAGAAATAAGTACAGTTGAAAGCTATGCTACAGAGTGATGCATGCATGCTTGCTTTTACAGTTCAGATATGCATTCCCAAGTTCATGCAACTGTATGATGTAACAACATATCTGTCTTTAACTGTTAAAGCTGCAATAACAATTATTTATTTAATTATGTTTCCATACCACATGCTTCTTGCATCCTGTCCAATTGTCTGCTGTGGGACCTCACATTTGAGGCCCTCTTCTCTGCAGGTGTGGAAAGTGGGAAAAAGAAAAAAAGCATTATAAATACCAGTTTTTACCATATTCAGCTTGGATACTTATAAGTACTAAATGAAATTCATACGTTCACATCTCTGGGGTGCTCCCTGTTTGGCACTCATTGATCCAATAATCAAGGGTATCCCATATCCTCCATCAGAGGTCATCAAAATGGTGATGACATTGTTCCCCAGTATGTGGGATACTGACCACACTAGACAGAGCCCTTGCCAAGCTAGACCAGGCCTCAGATTTGTATTGGGAGCTGGTATAGTTTTCCTGCATAAGGCAGGGCCCACGATCCTTAACCAGGAGCCCAATATAGACCTTGGACTCCTGGACACCCCAGCACTGTGCTGTGAATCACACACCATCTCCAACACTTGACATATCTGCACAAGTTCAAGCTCAATGTCTAATGTGCAATTCCTGCCAATTCTCCTTAAAATATCATGTTCTTCTGCCAGTTGTGCTTACTGAGAGTGCGCACTGTCTGCATTTTGATACATTTCACAAAGCTGTGTGCTGCTTACCATCATGGAAACACAGTAAGACATGTGCATTGATTTGCACTATACTAAGTGGCATGTAGCTTTTTCAACTGTATCAGAAAATAACTTTCAACCAATGCAGTTCCACAGTTATTTTGTTAAAGTACCACTTTATTTGTATATTCTGCAATGTCACAACAGTGCAAGTAAAGTATGCATACTCTGGCTAGAACCCAGGATCATCTGCACTCCTGTCCAACATTCAACACATGCCACTACAGGATAAATTAGATGAGGACATGTATTTTAGTATTCCTTGTTAACTTGATGGTATGAGCATAGCACAACCTCATTTACCAATTTTGTGCAATGCTCAGCGCTGCTCAGCAATACCAATTGAAAGCATACGATTATGATTTCTATTTTTGGATGTCTGGGTCATGTCTGATACATGGGTGGTCCCATTGTGCAAACGAGGTAAGGAAAGCCAAACGATGCAGCACATCACGCAAAAACATGGCAAATACAAAAACAAAAACAAATAGGAGAAAAGTCAAAGTATAGAGATATGACAAGTTCTGGCATTTTTCCACAACATTACAAGTGGCTTTAGCCACATGTCTTGCACTAACACATTGAGAGGACTGGTCTGAACATCTAACAGTGGTGACCGTTCATTTATGTGCAGGGCAGACATACCTCTCAACTGTACAAATTTTCACAGGATATCCAGAGTTTGGGCTGATATTGTTGCTGCGTTCCTCATAAAATTTGTGTTTCTTTTAAAAATCATTCGGGATGTAAGTTAGTAAATAATGGCAGATGTTTTCATTTCTGACTTCATGGTCTGATGATGCAATGGTTACCATTATGAAAGTGCTCACCATTTTGTATTAAAAAGAAGATTTTACTTGATGAAGCAATGGTTACCATTGCGAAAGCTCTCACCATTTTGTATTAAAAAAGAAGGTTTTACTTTGTCGTGGTTCAGCTTCTTTATTCTAGCTACCTTCCTACTGGGCACCTGTGTTTCAACACTTTTTATTCTGTCAACTTTCTAAGTTTATAAGGGAAATATGTCTCTATGTCCCTATTTTTCATCCTTTTCCCCACTTTATTTAGTGGTTTTGTGCAGATTTCTTGCTCTAAGAGGTTGAGAGGTATGGAACGGACTGTCAGTGCTCTCCTGTATACAGACTCATTATCCGTGTTGTTCTATCAGGTTTCACAGCCAACACATGTGGAGCTACTGGAGTACACTCCAAAACGTCACTTAGGCACGCCATGCACTGTTAATATGCACTGAAGGTTACCAAGAGCACACAAATACACTCCATGAAGCCTACACAGAGTTTATTGAATCTTGCAGATGAAGTTTGAAGTTCAAATGTCTGTCATTATTTAATGACTTCAATGCTCAGCGATTTGCCAGAAAGCGGCAACTTTTATGAGGAATAGAACAAAGATATGAGGCAATAAATATGATATTCTGTGAAAATCAGGAGAGTTGAGAGGTATGGTATAGGGTGCAAGGTTTCCTTGAAAAGAATGCTTTATTATGTAACTGTCACTTTCTGAGATTGGGAATCAGAATTTATTTTTGTTGTAATAGAAATCAGTGCTGAAGGTCTCAAACTTGTGACAGAGAGATGTTATGTTTTGAAAAGTAATAATACACTTCTGTGTCTCATTATAGTGGATTGTTAATTCAAATGTCAAGTCACTGAGCCCAAGTCCTGATTCCAAAAATAAAATGAGAAATCATAGAATCATATTACAACTTTTGTTTTAAACATTTGTTCATAAACTCAAACATATAGCCTTTTTATGTGTCTTTCAAAGGATACAACATAGCACATATGAATCTAGAAGCAGGGAATTCTAGCTATTATAGCCCTGGCCAGCAATAATCTGTGAGATAGCCTGTTTTACATAATCAACATGATATCTTAAGAGTGCTAATTGTGTTATACATACTGGTTGCCTTAGACAAGCATGTCCATGTTCTAGACAAACATTCAAGGTGCTGATTCAAATGTACTAGGTCATTTAGAAATATCAACTGACTCTCAACTGATATACTCATCAGACTGAATAGTAGGTTAATAATTATCACTGGATCTTATAAAGTATTTTTAATTTATTTACAGTGTAAGTGTGGTGGACATGATGGACCCTTTTCAGTCATGACCCAGACTACAAAGGGCAAGGTTAAATAAATCAGTTCTAAAAACATGCTGGCTTGATTGGTTGTTCTGATCTATCTGTCTATCTATCTATCTATCTATCTATCTATCTATCTATCTATCTATCTATTTGTGTCTGTATAGATCAACACTTCAGAATAACCAATCAAGTGTGCATATTTTTGGGGACTGGTGCTCCTTGAGAAAACCCACAAAAACATGATGAGAACAGGCAGACTCATTACAGATACTGAGAAAAGACTGCGAGTGAACCCCAGAATACCTCTCAAAATTCCAGAATTTTACAGATTTTCTAGATTTTCACCTGATATATTTAGTCTATTCTTCATCATTTTTTTTGTTTTTCCTGGGACATCAATTAGGACTGAAGTCACTAAATAATGATAGACATTTGAGTTTCAGATATCCTGTCCTTCAGAAAATGTATGATAACCCAAAACATGTTATTCTATCAACTTTATAAGTTTATAAGAGCAATATTTAAAATCATTCCTTGGTTTTGGTCAATTGTTTCCCAATTATCACTGGCCTTGTCTAGAATTCTTGCAGTAAGAGGTTGAGAGGTATAAACCCCAGACCCTAGAGTTGAGTTGGAAACACCTTATCCAAGGAAATGCAGTGCTACCCCATAGCTTTAAGAAAGAGCCAGAAGCATCTGCAGTCATATCCAGGTGTGAAGAGGACAGCATACCTGCAATCATAATCAGGTGTGAAGTGGACAGCAAACCTGTAGTTATATCCATGTGTGAATAGGACAGCATACCAGCAATTATATCCAGGTGAGAAGAGGACAACATACAAATAATTACATTAGAGTAATAGAATTTTAATATGTTTGACATGCACGCACACATGCAAATACACACACACACACACACACACACACACACACACACACACACACACGCATACACACACACACGCACACACACGCATACATGCACACACGCATACACGCACATACACACACACACACGCACACACACACACACACACACACACACACACACACACACACACACACACACATATATACACGCACGCACACGCACACACACATACTCACACATACAGGAAGACATCCTTGTATCAATTTACTGTTAACTTTGAAATCTCTCAGAATATTAAACTGAGAAAGCTCACTGTGCAATGTAACAGTCACCCTTTTTCAAGTGTGTTGCTTAACAGTAGTAATAAAGGTGAAATAGTTAAAACACAACTTCAAGAGCAGTTCCAAAACCAACCATTATGCTGAACTTAAAAGGAAGCAGCAGTTACAGCATAGTCTAAGAGATTGTCCCTCCCAGCAGACCAAAACTGTCACGAGGAAAGTACCCGTCTTTTCATATTAAGCAAACCACAGTGCTTATGAAAATGTAACAGACAGAATAATTTCCTTTACTATTCCACTTTACTTTTGAAAACTAAACTGCATGATGCAGAACAAATGAATACCATTGCCCCTCAATTCCAGGCTCCTGAGTTCATTCCAGACTTTGGATGGAGCCTAAATGCAGTTTGTGTATTCTTCCTATGTGGTTATAGACAGATTTAAGGAAACTAATTGAAAATGCTATGATCACTTTAGGAAACAGAGGAATAAACAGACAACTGGAAAGATTAACTTTCCCTTAAAAATGAACAAAATATTTTTCAGGGTGGTAAAGCTCTCCTTGCACCTTCTTATCACAATTTCACTAATTTTATCCTTAATATTCTGTCATCTTGAATCACTAATGCCACAAAATTTGACAAAACGAATTTGACTACAAACAGATATTATTCTCAACAAAGATGGATTTGCAAAAGATTGATGTATTCCCAAGTGGAATTTCTTTAGTTGTGGTGAATTCCTTCTATAGCTAAAAGTAATGTCAGTCAGTTGCAGCTAAGATGGCTACCAGCAGCACTAAAACCAAATTGTCTCTGTAAAACCAGCTTTTGAGGAAAACATCACATCTGTGCTTTCATTTTTTAAAACATGAAGGAAACATATGAAAGAGAACTTTCAATAACTTATCATAATCTGCTTCATTTTTAATCAAGACCTCAACGAAAAATAAAAAAATGCCCTTTATTTCACTCTTCAGATAAGCAGACACAATGGATGGGGCATCTGTATATGGGGGAATACATTAATCAAATTTATTAAAAAAAGAAATGAATTAAATAATTACAGCACTACAGGACTTTAGAACAGAAAAGGCAAACATATAATAACTTATGTTTCTCATAATAAATTATTTCACTGGCATCAAGAAAAATGTAGTGAAAGAACACTGCTTTAAATTACATTTGATTAAGATTAGAGCAAGATTAATACTAAACTTCATCCATAAACAAAATCTGCCAGAGTGTCTTACATTCTCTCAGATTTAATCACCATCTTGAAGTTCTCATAAAAAATACTTATAATAACTGATTATACTTTCTTCTAATTTCATTAACTTTTAAACTTTTTTATAACTACCTCTTTCCCTATCCATCCCATAAGCTTTTTATTAAATCCTCATAACATGAACTCATGAATTCCACTGATAAATCACCCATTTTTCAAAGTCCACTTCCTGGACAAGTCATTTGTGAAATAGTGCCAGCAAACTGGATTCCGTTACCAGAAAACATTTGAAAAGAAGGGAGTGCACTTCTTTCAGAAAGACCAATCAATCAATCAATCAATCAAATCAATCAATCAACAGTTATCAAAAGCTCTACTAAATTATATGTTTCTAAGACACTGGATAACATAAAGCAATGCACATCACCAGTTAAGAAAATGCAGTATCAGTCACTGCTACTTTCTAAATTTTCTGGGTGCACACTTTTGAAATGCAAATGTTTAGGTCTGTATATAATGATATAAGTTAAGTACCCTTTGTAGGAACTTGTTAAACAGTCACAAAATTGGACTGAGATCATACTAAAACCAGCGGATTTATACAGTTATATAATTTAACTTTGAACTTATGTTATGTATAACAACACCCTATTTACATTGCATAGAATGATGTCCTAGTATGTATGAAGATGAAATTCTAAAACTGAACTTGTATAATAACTAATGAACATTCTTTCCATATGTTGCATCTAGCTTGTAGCTAGAACAGTCCGTGGATTGCTTCACCTACCTGGTAAGGAATTTTAAGTAAGTAATTAAGTAAATAAATAAATAAACATACATGGATTGCTACGTTTGATTATTAGGGCATGGAGCATTCTGATAAAATTGATGGTGTCAGGAACTGGGGAAGTGACTAGTAGGATACCACAGGAGTCTGTCCTGGTCCGACACTCTTCACTGGGTTTGTCTTAGACAGAGCTGACAAAACAGAGAGCAGGATCAAACTGCATACTACAGTTTCTAAACAAAAAGAGCATGTTTATATTCAGAATGCATTGACATCAGTTAATTCACTTATTAAAACACTTTCTAATTTGTCCCAGACAAGCCTTTCAGGATCATCCACTACAAGCATGACACAAACATCGGCACAGGAGATGGAGAGATGAGGGGACAGTCTAGAGAAGGATCTGGAAAGAGCAGCCAAGTGAGCAGAAAAGTGGTGGTTATAAGGTTAATGGCATAAAATGCAATGTGATGCATATGAGCCGCAACACCCCTAGTGCGATGTTATCAGCTGGAGAGGTCATGCAGGTGGGAACAGCTCAGGAAAAGGATCTAGGATACCGAGTACACCAATCTGAACCACTGGGAGTAGAATAAAAGGACAGTGACTGCAGCAAACAGAACAATGGAGTGTATCCCACCAGGAAAGAGCTCTGAAACAAAGAGGTAATAATCAACTCAAAAAGGCCCTTCTTTAGACCATGTCTTGAGTACTGCATGCAGTTCTGTTGGACAAGCAAACTCTACATGAAAGGCATCCTAGCCAGGAACCAAATCGGGTGACCAAGTGCAATGAAGCAGCACTGCTAACTGCAGCAGCATTTATTTCTTTGTATGCACTTTATAATGATCCAAAATGATAGAATATAACAGACTTTGATGAATGGAAAGCAGATAAGTGGGAAATACCAGTGGTGTATCATGTTATGGAATGGGATGTTTTAGTCGCCAGGAATCATACTTCAGACATTTGTAGGTCCATAGGTTCCGTAGGTTCATAGGTAAAGGATGTGTTAGCTGCCCCTGCGGGTCATTTCAAGCCTGGCCACTTTACCTTTTTGTGCTTGAATTAACCTACCCCATGTGGTCAGAGATCGGTCTTACCCATCCCATGGTCGATAATTATATATACCTCTAATTAGAGTAACTGGGATTGTACTATAGAGAATTTGAGGGGACCCATGCATAGGATAAAGCATTTAGGGGCTGCCTCTGTCCTTTAGAGGTACAAGCGCAGTCCCAGGATTATATATTTTATTTCAAAAATAAAAAAATTATTCGAAAAAAAAAATAATGGGTTGGAGGATGCATTGTATGCCAGACACAAGTCACCCCTTAGCAGTCTATGGGATACCAAGTATACTGACAGTGCTTTGAGTTGGTCCGTGTAGGACATGTTGTTTAGCCCTTGTAACCTTTTAGTAAGGCATCTCTGTGGGTTTTCTAGTTGTTGCAGGTGTCTGGACAGACACATGCCAAAGGGGGCATTATATTCAATGACTGGCCTAATGAGGGCTGAGTAAATGTAAGTTCCTTACATTTTGCAATTAGAACTAGTCAGAACCTGATCTGCCTAACAGTTGTGGACACAGAGTTCATGTGGTATGAAACATTTCTAATGTGTGTGCGAGTCTGAGGCTGAGTCCTTATATAAAAGATCCAAAAAGTGCATCAGCAGTTCTGCAAATAATTGTGTTCCTGTTACAGTGATGTAGCAGGTAGCACTGTTGCCTCAGAGCAAGAGATTCCTCAGTTCAATTCTTGGTTGAGGTGCCTTCTGTGCTGAGTCTGCATGTCCTCCCTGTTCTTGTTTGAGTTTCCTCTGGGTGCTGTGGTTTCCCCCTACATTCCAAAGACATGCAGCAGTTGTAATAAACACTCTAAATTGGCTATAGGTGTGAGGGCATGTGTGAGAATGTGGTGCGGCAAAACTATCATGGCAGGGCTAGCCACATGATGGTGGTAACCTTGGCTCTAGATCATTGTCACGGTTGAAGTGACACCCTGACCCCATGTGCAAAAATGGGAAAAAAAGAGATTGTGGATGGATAGATGGACAATGGGTTAATGTCTATCACTTATTCATTTAAGTTCATTACTTGTTTACTTTTTATATATTCTTATTTCATGCCTATGAATGTGGGCTTACCCAAGGAACTGTCTGTTCTTAGCCATAATCAAGGCAAACTGCAATACACACACATACACACACACACACACACACATATATATATATATATATATATATATATATATATATATATATATATACACATATAATATATATCTATATATATATACACACACACACACACACACACACACACATATATATATATATATATATATATACACACACACACACATATACACACACACACACACACACACACACACACACACACACACACACACACACACACACAGACTCTCACACACAAACACACATAGACATATGCACAGACACACACATACATGCCCTAACCCACAAACACCCTGTTCTGTAAAGATAACTTAAAAAATAGTGCATGCCAAAAATACTATTTTGTAAATAAAACAATACGTGTGCCCAAAACCAGAGAAATATAGAGAAATGTAAGCAGCCATTAATTAATTGCAATAAGAAATTTCACTGATAGCTGCATCTGTTCCATGAGTTTTTTAAAACAGGACTATAAGCTGGATTCATCAAAATCACTTACATGAGCATTTAAGGGACAGATGGTGAGCATTTAAGGGACAGATGGTACAGGCAACATAATGCCGATGTTGATTAACTATGCAGTAATAGTGAGCTGTATAACAGGGTCAGAATAAGTAGGCAATTCACTTTTGAAAATGTAACAGATTCTGTAATGACTGGGACAGCACTTCAGTGGTCATATGACTAAATGAGCCCAGTGACGCACATTCATACCAGCATCAAAGTTCTACTAAAAGCACACATGACAGTCCTGTTAATGGCTGAGCATCAAAGTCCCTGTTACTTATATGTTATAAAGGTTCCCCTTCAGAAGGTTGAATGGCTTAAATCTCGAAACGCATATGGTCGAGACCATATGCTCGAAATTTCAGACTGACCTTCTGAATGGGGATCGGCATACAAAGCAGAATGGGAAATTTCCCTTTCTGCGCTGTAGTGCGATCTCGGAGTTAGAGTAAATAAGTAGCGGGGGGTGTGGGGAGCAGCCCCCCTCTTGGGGGTTGCAGGGGGTTTTGCCCCCCTGCAGAAACACTATTTTGTGTTTTTTTGTTTTTTTTTCTTTCCCTTTCAGAAGGTCGAGCTTCTGAAATTCGAGCATATGGCTTTGGCCATATGCGTTTCAAGATTTCAGCTGTTCAACCTTCTGAAGGGGAACCATTTTAAACTGGAAAGAAATAGATGTAGATGATAGATTGTAAGGGAGAAGATTATCCAGAAGAACGCAGGGAACATCAAGGGGAAAAGAACAGTAGCGTGTCCATACTTGCTAATACATGCTAACCCCTAGCCTCCTCCCTTCCCTAAACCCTACACTGTACGTTGCCTTATTATCACTATCACAATCAGATCTACAGCTAGAATTAGGTCTTGGGTTGAGTGATCAGAAAAGAAAACCATTTATGTTCTTCTTCGATCATTTGAATGTTTGATGCTGTTTTTGTTCAGTTAAGAATGTTTTTAAAGTGCTAGCATCGGTTCACTGTGTTTGGATGTTTTTGAAATTCTGTAAACTGTCATATAATCAGAAGAACACCCACATAGCATTGCTTCTGCCCTCTCTAGTCATTGGAAATAATATGCACTCCTCCACATATTGAGCATGACAACTACGAACTGCTGTTATAGTTGTGATGCAGATGTCGGTAATATAGCCACTGTGTCCACTCATGGTCACCGGATGATTGCCATAGCAATGACTGCCAAAGCTACATATACCTTCATGTCCATAGGGTCTGGATGGCTCATGGCTTCAAGTTCCCATATGGTGTCTGTATCAACCAATGGCTCTTGACTATGTCCCTGTCATGGAGAGGACACATGTTAGGAACTGTCAGAGCCATTTGCAACATGTAGGGTGATGACACACCCCATTGCAGACACTGGCTGTGAGAGTGCCCTGTAATATATATATACTGTTCAGCTAATACATCTCCTACTGCTAGCATCTTTATGCAGTCGCTGTCTGTGTTCATCAAGAAAAAGGATGTCCGATCTTGGTGGTGACAGTGGCTAATTTTGCAGTTTTTATACATTTCTGAATCGCTCCATCATGTTGTTTACCATCATTTGCATTCACAATTGGGCTCATTACCATAATGTTGCTCATTTACATATCATTATACAGTCATTGGCATATGATGTCAACTGAGCAGTTTCACCTGGTTGTCCAATGGCACTAGTGTGCCCTCAAATCAGCCCCGCCCTGCCTGCTGCCACTCACCCTGTGGTTTCTTCCAATTCACTGCAGTGTTTGTTTCTGAATACAAGCCTACAAGTTCTGGTAATAGCATTGCGTAATATTACTATTCTTAGCTAAATAATACTCACAGCATTCTAATAGACCAACAGACCTCAGGCAAGCAAAACCTTAAAAGTGACTAATAGATGGTGTTGACAGCTTGATAGACCCCACCTCCTTGATGTGCTAATGGAAGTCATTGTTGGCTCTCTCCTGTAACATTGGTGCCCTAGTTCTTCAAGAGAGAACAGCATTATGTGACTTATCAGGATACAGTAAGTGTTTTCAACTGCTTTTAATGCTCATCATGCGCTGGGTGAACTTTTTGTGATAGCATCACCACAGTTCTATATGTCATTCTCTGCTGTGTTTATGCAGTATAATCATATTGAATATATTAAACCTTCTTCCCATCTTGGGTCCAAGGCAAACATAAGCTGCTTTGTTGCAACCCTATTTCTATTAATAGAAGTATTCAGAGGGCCGTCTGTATTTGGAATTTAAGGAAAACTGATGCAGAGTAAAATCATGTATACCTTGCACCACTATTTAAATGTACAGGTGAAAGTATTTACCAAAGCTGGTCTTGGGAGCGTTTTTATAAAGATAATATAAATTAACTGAAACAAAAGGAGCCATCTTTCTATTCTATCTTTCTATGTAAAGAAATTATTTATGCACACTTTTAGCAGTACGCACGAGAACAGTAAAACTGTTTGACACAAACGTTTTTGTAGCATGTACCATAGGACAAAGGTGGGTAAGAAATGAATACATATTTTTTCTATAGTCTAATATTAACTGCTGTCTACATCAACTGGCAATGTACATAAAATATTAGCAGTAAAAATATCAGACACCAAACTTTATATTTCCTTTGGTCTACTGAGCTGAACTCATGCCCTATTTTTAAGGAAATTTTGAAAGGAGCAATCTGCAAGCAATCACCCTGAGTGCTCTCCACCAAATGCAGTTAACTGCTGTAGCAGTGTGCTTGGCCTAAGGTCACATTCTGATTTTCTCATTCATAATGGGTGGACAATGATAGATGATTATTACTAATACAACCATAATTACTACAGCCAGTGCCACAGTTCAGAATAATTTCAGCTGATAGATTATGAAAAATATTTGGCTTTTAATTTCACCTAATAACTCTGCAAATCTGGCTGTAATTCAAGTGATGTATGACCGTCTGTCAGTAGAAATTACAGCTATCAGAATTAATCACATGTTGCTGGGCTATATTAGCTGTAAACTTTAAATCTTAATTCACCAGCTGATTGACACAGGGACTTGGAGTTTTGTACAGCTTAGGGACTATGTGGTTGGCAATTAGTTACAAAATGTGAGACAAAAGTATATGCAGTAAACAGACATTTAAAAATGTCCCTTTGAAAATAGCTGTGGAGTCAAGATTAAAAACTTTAGTTTTAGTCATGCAAACTGTTGATGGAAGCTTCACCAACATACCATGTGAAATGTCACCTTTTTATATACTTACTGATTCATTTATAAAACAATGTTTACAACTGCATGAGAATTTTATAAATTAATCATGAACAAAATAACATAGAAATATACAATGTGATAAAATATTGCATACTTTTTCTAACAACCAAAATCCCAGACAGATGAATGCATTCCTCAAAAAGGCTAAATTATATTAAAATGAGGAATTCTTATTTTTATTAAGCATGATGAAAAAAGGTTACCCTGTGAGGGTGCTTCAATTTTCCTTTAGGACTTCTCATGGTGCAGTTTAAAATGCTAATACAGGATAGGATACTACAGGAATTGGGAACAACAAATAGGTAAGGCTGGAGTATATTAATAATTGTAGTCCAACTATCTTTGAGAGTGGATTTATTCTAGACTGGTATGATTTACCAAGGAAAGCATAAACCGAGAATACACATTTCACTATGAGTGATGTGAATGATCATCTGCTGATTAGTTATTTTGCCTGATCATTTTTTTTTTTATATTAACTTGTTTAATCAAGTGCATGGTCTGAGGAAACTAACTGCATTCTTATTAATCATTTGTGCTGATAAATTTCAGTGCAGCTGAATCTAAAATACTTTGTAAATTATACAAGTGCCCATATGCAGTACGAAGGCAATGTTATAGTTTACAGCAGTGTTACTGTGACTTGAGCTCATGTTTTGCTGTTCTGCCAAGGTCATCTGATTTTATTTTATTTATGTAATTCCTTGGAGGATTTGTTCTGTGTGTGAAAGGCTAATTCAGCATGTATTTTTATTTAATTCACGTTTACAAAGTTGTCATATGTGCAATAGAAGAAATAGTTCAAGTTTATTTCAGAAATTAAATGCTTAAGGCTTTGATCTGAGTTCGTTTTTATTTATTTCTTCAATTATTTTTAAGTTTATGCTTTACCGGGAAGGTGATTCTGCTAGGGCTATGGTATACACGAAGTGTTATTCATAGCATCTGGGGGGGGGATTTTTCCTGGATACTAGGGGAAATTCTGTTACTCTTTTTGAGGACACACAGGAGAACACTTCCTGCTGATAAGCTACCGGGAAAATATTCAACATGGCTGAAGCTGGAGATTTGCAGGAGGTTTTGCATGACAGTGAAAAATCAATTGACATGATTGTGAGTACGGGTCATGGACATGGCGAGTGTGGCTTTACTAATACACCTTTGCTTCATTTGATAACCAAAAGTAAACCCAATGATGATACCTTAGCATCCTGAGAGATATCATGGATAGATGCCCACAGTTTTAGCATTTGGAGTTCTTCCCTGCTGGATCTGTAAACACAGTTGCTGTTTCACTACAATTTCTACCTTTTAAATTGCTTATAACACCAGACATTGCAGAATTGTCTGTCATGCATTATGAAAAGAGCAATCTTCTTGTAGTATTCAATGAGGGGCCGTGAGCAGTAGAAACATTCCAGCTAAAAAAACATATGCAACAGTAACAGGACAGGAGCATCTATCAAGTGTTATATATATTAGATCGCCAATAAAAGCAAAAGAAGCATTAACTGTTATACACTGTGGGAAAGCATTTATCAGGTATTAGAGAAACTCGATTGCCAGTAAAAGCAAAGGCAATATTAACTGCTATACACTGTGGGATAATGTAAATGTTCCACTGAGCTTCAAAAACAGAAGATGTTTCTTCCCTTATACATGTAAGGAAAAACTGTTGTGTGACTTAATATTCAAATATTTTACTTTATTACGCTAGTTTTTTTTTTTTTTTTTTTTTGGTATTGTGTAACACTATGAATCATACCATTCTATGGTTAATTGTTTTTGATAAATTAAATTTAAATGTTCTTCTAAGATTATTACTTCAGTTATTACCAGACAACATTGATTGAATGGAAATCTTTTTAATTACTTTTTATCCATTTGCCAGACAGTGAGTAGTTTAAAACAAGATCAGGATGCCATAAATGTTTGGACTGGGTCTTGGCAGATTTTGGCTGGTGTTTGTGTACCATACAGTGCATTTTATGCCAAAAATAAGAATGAATACCCAAGCAGCAGTTACTGGAACTTGCTAGTCTTACAGAACACTATGGCTACTACATTTTCAAATGTCCAAAGTGGGACGTTTTTTCAGAACCGTGACATTTCAAAGGACAAGCCGTACCCACAGCCAGTGTAAAGGACTGAACTTTAGTTTGTTGCCAAAAGAAAGGCTCACGCTTGTACAATTTCAGACATTTCTTTTCTTCCATATCATATTAAGCAAATACAGCATATTTGTTTTATGCAACTATTAGAGCAAACAGGAAATACTTTCTGTCATCATATCTCAGGACATTTGCCATTTTTCATGTGTTTTTTTAATAGGACACAACTGCCAGATAGAGACTGTTTTGTATAAAAGGACAGAGAGAATAACATACGTGTTACTCTACAAGACTGAGTGAAAAGGCACAGACATTGGGATATAAATGAATACATAATGGCATGTTAATAAAGACGTGTAGTCTACAACATGCATGATAAGCTGGAAGTGAGCAAGACTCACAATCAGCCATGACTTGTACTTGTCAGATATAAACCTGTGAAATCAGTTTACTTGACAAAAATGCTGGATGCAGTGGCATCCTTGGCAGAGTCCCAGCATCTTTTTTTATTTGTTTACTTATTTCTGTTTGAAAACTGGGCTTTTAGACTGGTGAGTTGACCCTTTTCAAACATGACCTGGGTTTCAAAGGAAATAAACAGCCAATAAAATGAATGATAAAACACTATAAGTTGGATAAAGGTAAGAAACTAACTAACTAACTAACTTATAGACAGTGCTACAATATTGAGAGAACTAAGCTAATTCAAGAATGCATGCAATAGCTTACATATAATAGGTTCAAAGGTGTTTACTAGGCTAATGACCACAAGGGCATTTTTAAGCCTAGCCATGCATCCCAAATCTCTGACAAGTTCTGATACCCTTGATAAGTTTAAGCGGGGGCCTGGGAGATGGACTAGAGATGAGTGGCCTAGTGAACTAATGCACTATGCTGTTACCTGTGTCCATTAGAGACATAGGTCCCAAACCAGGGATAAATTTCCAGTTTCCCATCCAGTTGTCCAAGTTGCATTTGAATTGGGTTAGGGAGGAACTCTGCTTCACATGGATGGGGAGCCTGTTCCATAGATGCCATAATTTCTGGCATATATATCTATCTCTCCAGCAGGTCCTATTTATATAACAGGCAAGATTTAAGTCTTTAGAATGGATAATTCTGGTGCTGTTTGTTTTGTGGATATGCAGGAGGTCCATCAGAGAGGGGTCTGACAATGCCCTGCATGGCAGGAATAGATCTCACCTCAAAAGCTTGTAGGAGACAGAATACATGGATAGTGCCTTGAGGTCGTCTGCATAGGACATTTTACTTATGCCCTGTATTCTTTTATTGAGGAACCTCTGTGGACATTGAAATTGTTGGATATGCCTGGATAGATACCTACCAAAGGGGGCACTGTACTCAATGATAGGGCTGATGAAAGCTGAATGCAGTAGAACAATGACTTCCTTAGACTTAGATGCCATACCTTTGTTTATAAATTGCACAACATAAAATTATTTCATCACCACTGTAGGCACATGATGGTGAAAGGCTAGATTACGCTCTGTGTGTGTCCCTAAGTCCCTGACTACTGGGTCTAAGGGGTGTGTTGTCAATATGATAGTTACCAGGGATGGATGGCTTGACATTTAGTTTTAGTCCATGACTCCTACACCAGTTGTTTGTCTGTGTCATCCCCTCCTGGAAAACATTTGTGTCAGTGTAAGATTCAATGACTGCTCCTAATTTGCAATCATCTGCAAATTTAGACAGCCAAAGACCACTGACATTGGCCTTGACTTCCAAGAAGTAAATTCCAAAAAAGGAGTGGTTCAAGGACTAATCCCTGAGGGACTCTTGTGACTGGCCTCTTTGTAGAGGTAGACTCCCCAATTCTAACTTCCTGGGTCCTGTCTATGAACCAGTTGGCTTTCCACTAGTTAACATATGGGTTTGTATCTAACCTCTTGAGTTTGTCATCAATGCCCGAGTGGGGTATTGTGTCAAATGCCTTGGCCAGGTTAAGGTAGGCAGTGTGAAAAATGTTGCCCTCATCCATTGCTTTGGTGACCTTCTCAAAGAAGTCCACCAGGCTGAGTAAGCATGATCTGCCCTTGACAAAATCAAACTGGGTTGGGTCCAGTGCCTGGAGATTTACTATATCTCTGTGGATCATCTCTATGATAATTATTTCCATGGCTTTACATATACGACTAGTGAGACTTGTGGGTTTGCAGTTTCCAGGGTCTGTAGATGACCCACCTTTGTTCAAAGGGATGACTGTTGCCTTTCTCTATTCATGAGGCATGAAACCTGTTTCGAGGCTATAGTTAAATAGTGATTCCAGAGGCCCTGATAGGTCACATGTCATGCTATTTAGAAGGCATCCAGGGATATTGTCTGGGCCCATTAATACAGTGTTCTTGGTCTTTGAGAGAGTGTTAAGGACCTGTTCCCTAGTGATAGTAGAGGGAGTTATATTTGATGATATTTCCTAAGGGAAGGTTGAGGGGAAGAGAGGGGTAAAGTTGGAGCCAAATATACCAGCCAGAAGGTTTGCTATGTCTTCTGGCTCAATATAGGTGGCTCCATTTACAATGAGCTCTGCACACAATTGTGTATTGCCTTTCAGGTTGCATCTAGTGTAAAGGACATGTTTTGATCATAGCTTTAACCAGTAGCTCTAAAGCAAATAGATTTAGTTTCTTTCAGTAGGAGCTCTTTCAGAGTAACTTTGAAGTCCTTTAATGTTTGTTTTGATCATACTGCACTGCATAAATGATTTCAATGTCCAGCTAGCTGGAGCAATCTTTATAAAAGCTCTCTCACTAATGGTCACTTTGAAATGTGGTCTTCATAGTGTTTTTTTCCTAAGTTTGTCACAGTGATGTATGCACAAGTGGGTTATCCAACAGAACAGACCTACAGACTTTGTTTTTGGTCACCTACAACTTGTTTATATTTGAGAGGTGTAAGGAAATGATGTGGATACCATACTCAAGTTTAGGGAGTAATACTTTCCTTGCAATGCCCTATCATGCTTGGAGCAATAGTAGACTGCATATTTTGTAACATGGTTTGAGCTGGAAATAGCACTTTATTGATATTTTGTAACATAGTTTGAGATGGGAATAGCACTTTATTGATATTTTGTAACACAGTTTGAGATGGGAATAGCACTTTATTGACATTTTATAACACGGTTTGAGCTGTAAATAGCATTTTATTGATATTTTGTAACAGGGAATAGCACTTTATGGATATTCTGTAACATAGTTTGAGATGGGAATAGCACTTTATTGATATTTTGTAACACGGTTTCAGCTGGAAATAGCACTTTATTGATATTTTGTAACATAGTTTGTTATTGATATTTTGTAACACAGTTTGAGATGGGAATACCACTTTATTGATATTTTGTAACATAGTTTGTTATTGATATTTTGTAACATAGTTTGAGATGGGAAGAGCAGTTTCTTGCATGTAACCTCTCTGTAATAGGGGAAAATGTTAAGAAAGAGATAACACTAAGCACTACACATCTCTATGCAGTAACATGACGATTCATTTTGTTCTTTGAGTTGACAAGAGTTATAGTGGCTGAGCCTGCATTTTGGGGAAGTAGCAAACAGCATTATATCTAATTTACTAGAGCCGATGTATCAGTCTATTATCTTTAGTGAATTTTAAAGTTTGGGGAATTTATCTGGTAACCTTTGTCATAGTTTTTCATGATTCTTGACAGAGCCAGAGCCAATGAGTAGCAAATCATCTGCATGCATAGCTAGGCTGAGAGTGGGCAGGTCATGGGTTAATACAATTGACATATAAAGGCACTTCTATTGTCCACCTAGGAGTGTAATGCTGTAGTGATCGGCACAATTTGTAACATGGTTTGAGCTGGAAATAGCACTTTATTGATATTTTGTAACATAGTTTGAGATGGGAATAGCACTTTATTGATATTTTGTAACACAGTTTGAGATGGGAATAGCACTTTACTGATATTTTGTAACACGGTTTGAGCTGTAAATAGCATTTTATTGATATTTTGTAACAGAGTTTGAAATGGGAATAGCACTTTATGGTGGTTGGGAGGGTGGCTTAATGGCTAAGGTGTTTGCCTTATAACCGCAAGGTGCAGAGTTTGAGTCTCACAAGGTATAATTGGCTAGGCTTAAAATGGCTGGCAAGGGCAGTTAGCTTAGTACTAAACTATGAACCTATGAACCTATGAAACTATGACCCTATGAATTGAAATCAATACAGAGAGAGAGCACTATAACTTCATCTGATAAACTAGCACCTCCAAGATGATCTTTATGAGGGCTGAGTCACTATACAGCCATTGGTTGACCTGTTTGGCCCACAGACTGGAGCTGGAAGAATGTCTGGCCTTCCCATATCAGTGAATACCAAGGTATCTGTAGCTTTTCCATTCTAACTATAGTGACCTTTCAGAAACACTGACATGGTGGTACATGACCTTAATGTAAGTCACTGATGAAGTGCCTCATACCTGGTACCTTTTGTCAAGGATGCCACCAGCAGAAGATGGGGGGGGGGCTGTGATAACCCTTAGTACTGCTGATGTAGACTGTGTTCCCAGTGATGGCTTTCTACAATGGGAATTAACACATTTATAGGTATGGCCATCACTGATGTGAAGGACGCTGATGATAACCTTACACAGACGTGATCATGGCAGGCCTGTGTACCATCATAGCTAGAGTAAATTGTATTATGGCATCACCTTTGGACTCCATTAGCTCCTGGAGGCATTGACACCTCTGGGTCAGATCATCATGGAGACCAAACACTATGCCAGTCATCTCCAGTACTTGGAGGCTAAGCACCAAGTCAGTCATCTCCTAGCCACCTTGTCAATCATCTCCAACACATGGAGGATCTGCACAATGCCAATCATCTCCAACACATGGAGGCTAGGCACCATGTCAATCATCTCCAAAATATGGAGGCTAGGAACCATGTCAATCATCTCCAGCACATGGAGGCTAAGCAACATGTCAATTATCTTCAGCATATGGAGGATAGACACCATATCAATTATCTCCTACACATGGAGGATAAGCACCATGTCAATTATCTACAGCACATGGAGGCTAGGCACCATGTCAATCATCTCCAACACATAAAGGCTAGGCACCATGCCAGTTATCTCCAACACATGTAGGCTAGACACCATTTCAATCATCTCCAACACATGGAGGCTAGGCACCATGTCAATCATCTCCAACACATGGATGCTAAGCACCATGTCAATTATCTCCAGCACAGGGAGGCTAGGCACCATGTCAATCATCTCCAACACATGGAGGCTAGGCACCATGCCAGTTATCTCCAAAACATGTAAGCTAGACACCATGTCAATCATCTCCAACACTTGGAGGCTAGGCACCATGCCAATCATCTTCAACACATGGAGGCTAAGCTCCATGTCAGTTATCTCCAGCACATGGAGGTAAAGCACCATGTCAATTATCTCCAGCACATGGAGGGTAGGTATCATGCCAGTCATCTTCAACACATGGAGGCTAAGTACCATGTCAGTCATCTCCAAAACTTGTGGAGCTACAGACTGTGCCAGATTATAGCTCTGCACATTTCTTGATTGATGCCAAGAATAGCCAGCAATATGAGGCTGGCTGCGACATTGGACATTGCCAAGAACATCTGCTTGACTATTGTAAGGTGGTCAGACAGATGTCTGAGGGAGTGCACTCACTGATCCATGACTGCAGCCCTGGGGAAAGTGCTTGTGGTGGTCTTTGTTACGGCTGAGCCCCACTTGACAGGGATAATGAGCACTCATGCTGTGTGTCCTTTGGACCAGATATTAGTAAAGCCATACTTTTACTGAGAGCAACAGATGCAGGATCACCCAGAAGGAAGACAGACAGCTTTTACTGAGAGCAATGGATGCAGGATCACCCAGAAGGAAGACAGACAGCTTTTACTGAGAGCAATGGATGCAGGATCACCCAGAAGGAAAACAGACAGTGTTAACTTTTTCATGGGACTGTGACTCAGTCTGTGTTTCATCATCATCATCATCCGACCCTATGTACATGCTGAATTCAACCTGTTGTTCTGGTCCAGCCTCTACAGTTGACACCATATCATCAGTTTATCCTGGTAAAACACAACACAGGTAATAACAGAGTGAGAACAAGTGTCTCTGCAATTTGATTCCCTGTGTTGTGCATAAAAATGTCAGGTGGACACATGCAGGCAATCAACATGCCTATACTTGTGCCAGTGTCTCCCTTTTTTAATTTCTCCAAATCTTTTGGGTTTCTAAAACCATGACGGGAATGGACCCCATTCCTAAGTCAAAGTACAATTAAAGTTCATGAAATTAGTATTGCTTCAAACTTTGATGGCAGCCAGAAGTGCTCTTCGGAGCACCTGCAATGTGCCCAGTAATGACTCCTGCAATTCATATGGGGTTACATGTATCGGTAATATAATCTAAATATGATTGTATTTTTTTTTTATAGCACCCATTGCTCTTCTGCTGTTGAGACCATCTGGGTATCTTCCTTCCACATTGTTCGTGCTTCTGCCTGTAAATTCTGATATTTTATGACTTTGCACCACTCTGTATGCAAGACACTGTAGTCACTGGGTGTGGTGATATCAATGATCAATGCTACTTTTGTCTTCTTTTCATGGACCATTATGTCTTTTTTCTAGCATCTATCTTTTGAACTGTTGATAATGGATGATCCCATGTGATGTAAACTTCATAATTTTCAATGATGCTTTGTGGCTCATGTTTCCAGTGTTTTTCAGCCACTTGAATACAATAGTGTTTGCACAACTTCCAGTGCAACAATCTTGCCACATTATTATTCCTTTCAGTATTCAGTCCTTTTACCATTAGTATGTCACAACCAGCAACAAGTTATTCCACTGTTTCTGATTCGGTTTTACAAAACCTACATTTGTCTGTTTCTCCCACATGTTCAAAGTACTTTGTAAACCAATGTGTACGCAGCCCACTATCTTGAGCTGCTGTTGAACACCTGACGTACCAAAAGGGAAAATATGCAAGGTTAGTATGTGTTCGCTAGCATATATTGTATGGCTGCTAACTTGGCTAATCTCCTTGTGAGACAAGTATACTTTGAACATTCCCGCCATCTGTGTCCCCTCCCAAAATCTGAGTTCACTAGCAGAATCTGTATCCACTTCTCTTGGTGTGATACTCATGACTTCATCATCTGCATGCAGGAATGCCAAAAACTATTCTTGAGGCTTGCTGTGGGGGTAAGCCTAGCTCCAGTTGCAGGCCTGTGTGCTTTCTGTGAAGAATGCTAGGTTTTATCAATGACATGTGTTTAACATTACTGTGTTGTGCAGTTTCTCATACACAGCATCAGTATGTGTGGAGTTGTCATAAAGGTTAAGATCATTTCATCATGGATACAAGGTACAGAGTTTGATTCTGACCTCTGGTTATTACCCAGGGCTTGTAATAGTCAGCAAACTGATAGCCTAATATGTATCTGTGAGGCTTTTAGCTTCACTTGCGGGTAATATAAGCAATATTTTGAAGCAAAACTGTGTGTGTTTCTTATCCCAGAAACTGCCCCTTGTCTGGATCAGGCTCCACATCTATGTGAGGCAGAGTTTTTCCTTAATCCAATTCAAGTGCAACTTGGGAAATTGGATGGGGAACAGGAAATACATCCCTGGTTTGGTGCCTGTGTCTCTAATGGACACAGGCAGCCTGTAAATGGTTCATCTCCCTGGAACATGATTGCACATGTTTCACCTTCCAAGCCCCTGCTTACACAAATCAAGGGTATCAGAACTTGTCAGAGATTTGGGATGCATGGCTAGTCTTAAAATGGTCCTTGAGGTTGTTAGCATAATAAACACCTATGAACATATTTGATAATGGTGGCTTTCTCTTGGTGCTCTAGAAGTCCCTCCCAACAGATACCACTGATGGGTCCATCAGCAGGACTGAACTCGTAAAACCTCTCCTGTCCACCCCCCTTTAGAGGATATGTTTACACCTACAAAAAGAGGAGGCCATAGCTCTAGGTGATATCTTCTCTTTCTAGGTGTAAACATGTTCTCCAAGTGTAGTAATGTGGGCTAGTTAGGGCACATGGCATTTGGCAATACACAACAGGACAAGGTGAATGAGTGGAGGCCACACATGTGGAAAGGACACTGGTGTACCCCACCCCAGTAATAACCATAGGGATGGACCTGTACATGCATACAGCTGGGAAAGTAACACTCTGATATCTACAAGGATGTGTAGGAGATGGAGTGGTTTACAGTAGGGGCTTACATGGACTACTCTGACAGGCACTGCATGTGGAAACATCCAGAGTATGTGTCTCTGTGGCTAACACCTACACTATATTTATAGGATAGGGTGGAGGAGGAGGGAATCCTGTTGATTTGGGTTGCCATTCTATAACTTTATTTATATATTCTTTCTTTCTTTCTTTATTGACTGGGTTAATCCTACTAGGCTAGTGGTGCCTTCTCAGGGGGGAGACGCAAGGTGTTATTTATACTTCTATGAAAAATTTGGCCACGACATTGGGGAACTTCCCGTACTATTTTCGGTAGGTGATCTGGATTCTTTTACATCCATTTGAGCTACTACCAACTCAAGCAGATGGGGCCTCAGTTTAACACCTCACCTAAAAGACAGTACATTCAGGAGTGTAACCCCCCCCCCCTCCATGTAGAGTCAATCTGATGATTTTAATGACTTGACTTTTTATTAAATTTCTTTTTAAGTAGATGGGATGCATACTATTAAAATTAAAAAAAAAGTACTATTTGAAACTTCATTTTTATTCATTTTAATAGAAATTCTCTTGCTAAATCTTTATTAACTGTGATATCTAAAAAAAACTTTCTAAATACTTTGGGTAAAAGCAACAAACATACAGTGAATGGTTGTTTAACTACAATTTAAAAGATTAAGAAGTTATAATATAATTGTGCCACATTAAAAATATCATCATTGACATGTAAACATAACTTAATGTAATTAAAATGGTATGAAGAAAACAATGCCAACATTCTCCAAATAATTCATATTTTTTGCATCAATTTGCTTTAAAAATCTATCTTTGAAAACAAAATAGTTGTTATTTAAAACAACATATACACAGTTGTCTGTCAAGTCTATCTGTATATTTGCCATTTCTTCTAAAAGTGCTCTTTATTATTTCAAGTACTTCTCCATTAGGGATCACAGTATATAAGGAGTTAATATCTATGGTAATTACTAAGTCATTCTCATCAATTGAAATGTCTCTAATTTTGCTAATAAAAGCAGAAGTGTGTTTGGTGAATTATTTATCTTCCATAGCTACATTTTTCAACATTTGTTCTAAATAAACAGCTAAGGGTTCCATTTGAGCCCCTGCAAAAGCAATTATAGGCCTAAGAGGAGGATCATATAAGGATTTGTGAATTTTTATAATGCCAAAAATTATAATTGTGGATGGGCTGCAGGGCAGGTTAAATAACCTGTTAATGCAGGTTGTACATTTAGAATAAGTTATACTTACAATATGGAAATGGTACCAGCTCTTCCGCTTTATCCTGCCATCAGCGAAGGAGGTAAAGATTGCAACTCCTCATGTCTCTGTAATGGTGGCTGGACTGTTCTGCCATGTATGGGATGCCAGTCGCATGGGTGATGATCTTGTCCAAACTACTCCATGCTTCTGCTTTATATCAGGGTCCAGCATAACTTTTCCACAGAGCCTGCTGCTGTACTCCTTATAGAGGATGTCTACAAAAAGCTTAGGTTCCTCCCCATGCCACTTCTGTGTTCTGAAATGAACGGTAAACTCTCCTTCTCCAGTTATGATGTCTCTCCTTGGAGAATCCCAGGGAAAAATAAGAGAATTAACACCCAAAACATTTTTCATGTATCTCATCTTCCACTCAGTAATGCACATTGACAAACTTTTCATTTCCATGGCAGATGGCAAACTCAGAAAATATAATTACTGTATTGTTATGGTTGTAATGGCACTTTAAAGTCATCCATCCCAGTTTGTCGCTGAGAATACAATGTATACAGTGACTCCATCTGCAGATGGTTGAACATGACATGATAATTCCCGCAGCCATAAAGTCTTATGTTATCAAGTGTGTAAAGCTGACCGCAGGGGCTCAGGTGCATGCAGGCATCATTTAGAATTCTGAACAAAATGTACTAGTTGTGCTTGTAACACAAATTGAGTGATTCAGAAATAATAATGAGCCAAACCCTAATTAGCATGATCATTGTACCCAGAGGGGAGATCTACATGATATAACTGTGATGAATTGCACACAGCTTCATTGCACAACAGAGGAAAAAAACACTGGTAAGAAAGTTTGATGTCTGCCAAGAGTGGTTTTGGTAGAATCTTCCTTTCTATTTAAGCTATCTGCTTATACAAGCTAAATGCTTTTTTCAAATCTATTTATTTGTGCAATTGTTTCTTTTGACTTCTCTTTACCCCAATGTCTCTAAGGGATGTCAGTCTGTCAGTACTTTTAAATGTGTTGGCCAGAAGTGGTTTAAGTGGTATATTGGAAGTGTACTGACTGTACGAGCCTACAGGATTATTAAGGCAGATGGGAGAAACACCCATGAGTTCATATTCAGAGCAATGTTCAATGCTGTTTTATTATTGTGTGTCTTGTACATATGTCTTTAGTCGCAACCTTTGTAACAGCACTATAGTAACAGCGCTATTTTAATGGTCATGCATTCTTTTTCAGTTTCACTTCTATGCTTTTGTGTGGGGAAAATATGCTCAGAAGACAGATACGCCTGACATTTACTTAAAGATTGTGGTGCAGACATGTAACTGTCAGCCATAAATGCAGCATATGTGGCCTAGTACGAGAGTATTAGTGTGACGTTGTAAGGCCTATGCAGCAACAATGACATTAATTCCACTGTTTTACATACCAACACAGTCAGCCTAAAGAAACACTCAGGGAACACACACATACATACACACACACACACACAGACACCACACACACATGAGTGCTCATGTGCACACACACCCACACACACCCACACACACACACACACACACACACACGAGTGCTCACATGCACACACACCCGCACACACAAAGACACACGCACACACAGACGCACATACATGCAAACACACACACCACACATATGTACACACACGTGCACACACACAGACACATGCACACACACACACAGAAACACACGCACGCACATACACAGACACATGCGCGCGCTCACACACACACACACACACACACACACACACACGCACACACACAAACATACACAATGCTGGATTTGGCTAGCAGTCCACAACCATCATCAAACCAAAATATTCATATGTTAAGAATGAGGTTGCTGTTTATCATCACAACCTATGTATCTTCCATGCCCATGCCACTGACCAGTCCAACTATGACTGTGTCTCCACTGAAATGGTCAGCAATGTCAATGCAGTGGGTGATCAGGTGCAACAGGCAGTAGCAGACAATGCCAATGCATTTCCGCGATTAGTTGTATAGTGTCGCTGTCCACACATTACTGGTCTATAAAGTTAGTGTTGTGGAGGACATGAAATGGTAATCACAGATGGATGACCAATATTCTCCAAGGATAATGTTGTGCACCAGTGGGCATGGCAGCTGCAATGAGAGACTTCTGCAGATACACATTTATGTAGCCACTGCAACATAATTGCATAATGCATCCCATAAGAACATACGCAAATGGAGGAGTTTAAACCTAAGGAAGGCACAGCTTAGTTGTGCAGTATTTGTACATTTTTGAAGCATTCTACATCATTATCATAAAGAATGCCTCATTATACAGTCATTAGCATATAGCATATCTGAACACATTATTTGGGCTAGATGCATAGTGTATGGTTTCTGAATTGCACAAATCCTGCAAATGACTGCTCATTGCGCAAATTTCCTTAGCACAGTGACATTTTCCGAATGTGGCCCTTTGACTGTAATCTTAACAAAGAGATGGAGAAATTACGACATTAATAAAGGCATACTTAATTGTCAGCAACTGTGCATAGGCTGCTATAGAGTTTATATATTGAAAGAGTTCATGCAAAACATAAACAGACAATCATGTAGTTGGATGGATTAGACATGATAAACAGTGGAAGAAAAATTACAGGATTATTAGTCCACGTGACCATACAGGTGATGACTGAGGACAATTTCACAGTTACTGAAGACAATAAAGGACTTAAAAATTAACAAGCACATGTGCAGAATGACCAGCGTTTTGTGCAAAAAAAATGTTATTGATTGGTGAAAAACACATGTGCCTATTCTATCAGACATAGGTCCATTGATAGTTGTGAATCCATCACATATTGTGGGAAGAAATATCCAGGGAATTGTTATGGCTAGGCTTGTATAGGCCCTAGGGCCGATAGCCTAGTACCAACCTATGAATAGTAAAGTGACACAGTATGGGATCAACGGATTTGCACTGGGGTGCTGAAATTGCTTTGGAAAAATGAATATAGATAACACTGACAATCTTAAAAGTGATTATATTATGCAATGCCAATTATAACATAATGATGATTTTAGTTCAAACACTGGCAGAAAAATAAATAGTTCCAACTCTTGAGCTAGAAGTCACTTATGGAATAAAACAGAAGGGGGTCTAACAGATGGAACGTATATAAAAAGGAATAAACAATATCTAAACCATGAAACCTGAAGGCAGAATTACAGCACTGAAAGCTTGAATGCCATATGATATTTGAAGTCATATGCATGGAATTATTTTATAGAGTGTGGTATTAGTGGAAACTCATAAATCTTTTGGTGTCTGTTTATAACAGTGAAGTGTGTCATAATTAATGACTGGTTAAGTGACACATCAGTTACAAATGGCATTAAACAAAGGTGTCTCATGAACACTATAGTATTCATCACAAACATGATTATATTGTGATTTTGAGTAAAACTTTGCTAGATGGCACAATGGAAATTTTGATCTGCTTTAAGATTTATATATTTTTGTCCTATATTGATGATTTGGTGTTTCTGTCAAAAAGAAGCTTTGTGCTATAGAAATATTTAAAATCTTGGAAGACAGTTTGCATTACATAGGCTTAAAATTAATAAGGAAAAAGCAAAGGATTTCTTGAATAACAAGTAAGGTATTCAGCAATTTTTGCTAGTTGAATAATACCTTGATCCTTAGAGAGGTAGCTCAAAGGATGTGGTAGTTATTTTCACAGACAAAAAAGTATTATTTATGTGTTAGATATGTCAAGGCACAGATTTTATACATCATCAGTAGACTGCTAGCTGATTTGAAAAGTTTAGTAGTTTTGTGGAAAATGTTTCATTTACCCTTTCAAAAAAGTTTATTTGATGAACTCTCTTTCCTTTGGGAAACTTGTTTGTTTTGGGGATATAGTTTTTCTCAATAAGACAAAGAGTTGTTAGAAATATTTGTTGGCTCTTTATTGGGGTCTTATTTAATCCCAATAAAAAGGATAATTAATATTAAAGAAAAAGGAGGATATAAGGATTGATATTTGCTGTCGTTTGTCTGCATCACATTTATTTTGGGCTACTAAAACTGTTAAATTTTAGCAACATATGTTTTTAGGTCAGTTAATGTGTGGGAAGTGTAAGAAGCTATGGAAATATTGTGGTCTGCTAAAAGGCTTATCAGTATAGATAACAGGGAAGCACATTTTTAAGAAGCTTAAACAGTAGAAGTTGAGTGTTGATAGGACACGTGACAATAGAAAATAATATGGTATAATATAATCATGAACGGGCGCTCCTTTACAGATTCTTGGAAAGATAGATTTCTATGGACCTAAAAAGAGCTATTAAACAATGGCAACAGATCATGGACAGGAAACCTGAGGGGCTGTTAAGACCCATATTAATGCAGACAAAGTCTAGATTCCTTTTCTTTCCATGACTCTGTCTGTATGAACATTGAGTTTGTTTATCTACTTATTTGTTTGCTAATTAGTCCTGCAATTGGAATGTTTAAAACTGAGCACTTTTAGCTATGGCTTATGCCTTTGGAAAATATACATTAGTAAATTCAGACTGTAGTATCAGTTATTTACAGAAATAGATAGAAACAATTATTACATGCAGCATCAAATGTATGACAGTGCCCACTGCCGACATATTTTAGTACTAATTTATAACTTAATGAATTAATAAGGACGCTTACAGCTGCTAAAAAAAAAATCTCTAATCCTGGATGTGGAAATAATCTCTTGTGGCAAAGTATGGGATGTCCAAAGGAAGATCTATCCATCAGGGAGCAGAAACACAGAAACCAAATAAAAAATTTTCTTTGTAAAGATAATAACACAAGTCAACATTTCAGAGATAGTTTTCCTGTGAAAACAGGCTAAAAGAAAGACACCAGAGAAGGGTGAGGTTAAGCAACTGTAGTTAAAAAAAAAGTATATGGCGCACAGTCTTGGGGACTCGTATCTTATTTAATAAATAAAGACATTGTTCTAACCATGGCAACATGAAAGCTTGAAGGATGGCATGAGGCAGTACAAACTAAGGAGGCATGCTACAGCATACATTTAGTAAAACGAAATGACATATGAAGGCATGCTACATCATACATTTAGTAAAATGAAATGACATATGAAGGCATGCTACATCATACATTTAGTAAAATGAAATGACATATGAAGGCATGCTACATCATACATTTAGTAAAATGAAATGACATATGAAGGCATGCTACATCATACATTTGGTAAAATGAAATGACATATGAAGGCATATGCTACAGCATACATTTAGTAAAATGAAGTGACATATGAAGGCATGCTACAGCATACATTTAGTAAAATGAAGTGACATATGAAGGCATGCTACATCATACAGTTAGTAAAATGAAATGACATATGAAGGCATGCTACATCATACATTTGGTAAAATGAAATGACATATGAAGGCATGCTACAGCATACATTTAGTAAAATGAAGTGACATATGAAGGCATATGCTACAGCATACATTTAGTAAAATGAAGTGACATATGAAGGCATATGCTACATCATACAGTTAGTAAAATGAAATGACATATGAAGGCATGCTACATCATACATTTGGTAAAATGAAGTGACATATGAAGGCATGCTACATCATACATTTGGTAAAATGAAATGACATATGAAGGCATGCTACATCATACAGTTAGTAAAATGAAGTGACATATGAAGGCATGCTACATCATACATTTGGTAAAATGAAGTGACATATGAAGGCATGCTACATCATACATTTGGTAAAATGAAGTGACATATGAAGGCATGCTACATCATACAGTTAGTAAAATGAAGTGACATATGAAGGCATGCTACAGCATACATTTAGTAAAATGAAGTGACATATGAAGGCATGCTACATCATACATTTGGTAAAATGAAGTGACATATGAAGGCATGCTACATCATACATTTGGTAAAATGAAGTGACATATGAAGGCATGCTACATCATACATTTGGTAAAATGAAGTGACATATGAAGGCATGCTACATCATACAGTTAGTAAAATGAAGTGACATATGAAGGCATGCTACAGCATACATTTAGTAAAATGAAGTGACATATGAAGGCATGCTACATCATACATTTGGTAAAATGAAGTGACATATGAAGGCATATGCTACATCATACAGTTAGTAAAATGAAATGACATATGAAGGCATATGCTACATCATACAGTTAGTAAAATGAAATGACATATGAAGGCATGCTACATCATACAGTTAGTAAAATGAAATGACATATGAAGGCATATGCTACATCATACAGTTAGTAAAATGAAATGACATATGAAGGCATGCTACATCATACAGTTAGTAAAATGAAATGACATATGAAGGCATGCTACATCATACATTTGGTAAAATGGAATGACATATGAAGGCATATGCTACATCATACAGTTAGTAAAATGAAATGACATATGAAGGCATGCTACATCATACATTTGGTAAAATGAAGTGACATATGAAGGCATGCTACATCATACATTTGGTAAAATGAAGTGACATATGAAGGCATGCTACATCATACAGTTAGTAAAATGAAGTGACATATGAAGGCATGCTACATCATACATTTGGTAAAATGAAGTGACATATGAAGGCATGCTACATCATACATTTGGTAAAATGAAGTGACATATGAAGGCATATGCTACATCATACAGTTAGTAAAATGAAATGACATATGAAGGCATATGCTACATCATACAGTTAGTAAAATGAAATGACATATGAAGGCATGCTACATCATACAGTTAATACAATGAAATGACATATGAAGGCATGCTACATCATACAGTTAGTAAAATGAAATGACATATGAAGGCATGCTACATCATACAGTTAGTAAAATGAAATGACATATGAAGGCATGCTACATCATACAGTTAGTAAAATGAAATGACATATGAAGGCATGCTACATCATACAGTTAGTAAAATGAAATGACATATGAAGGCATGCTACATTATACAGTTAGTAAAATGAAATGACATATGAAGGCATGCTACATCATACAGTTAGTAAAATGAAATGACATATGAAGGCATGCTACATCATACAGTTAGTAAAATGAAGTGACATATGAAGGCATGCTACATCATACATTTGGTAAAATGAAATGACATATGAAGGCATGCTACATCATACAGTTAGTAAAATGAAGTGACATATGAAGGCATGCTACATCATACATTTGGTAAAATGAAGTGACATATGAAGGCATGCTACATCATACATTTGGTAAAATGAAATGACATATGAAGGCATATGCTACATCATACAGTTAGTAAAATGAAATGACATATGAAGGCATGCTACATCATACAGTTAGTAAAATGAAATGACATATGAAGGCATGCTACATCATACATTTGGTAAAATGAAATGACATATGAAGGCATATGCTACATCATACAGTTAGTAAAATGAAATGACATATGAAGGCATGCTACATCATACATTTGGTAAAATGAAGTGACATATGAAGGCATGCTACATCATACATTTGGTAAAATGAAGTGACATATGAAGGCATGCTACATCATACAGTTAGTAAAATGAAGTGACATATGAAGGCATGCTACATCATACATTTGGTAAAATGAAGTGACATATGAAGGCATGCTACATCATACATTTGGTAAAATGAAGTGACATATGAAGGCATATGCTACATCATACAGTTAGTAAAATGAAATGACATATGAAGGCATATGCTACATCATACAGTTAGTAAAATGAAATGACATATGAAGGCATGCTACATCATACAGTTAGTAAAATGAAATGACATATGAAGGCATGCTACATCATACAGTTAGTAAAATGAAATGACATATGAAGGCATGCTACATCATACAGTTAGTAAAATGAAATGACATATGAAGGCATGCTACATCATACAGTTAGTAAAATGAAATGACATATGAAGGCATGCTACATCATACAGTTAGTAAAATGAAATGACATATGAAGGCATGCTACATTATACAGTTAGTAAAATGAAATGACATATGAAGGCATGCTACATCATACAGTTAGTAAAATGAAATGACATATGAAGGCATGCTACATCATACAGTTAGTAAAATGAAGTGACATATGAAGGCATGCTACATCATACATTTGGTAAAATGAAATGACATATGAAGGCATGCTACATCATACAGTTAGTAAAATGAAGTGACATATGAAGGCATGCTACATCATACATTTGGTAAAATGAAGTGACATATGAAGGCATGCTACATCATACATTTGGTAAAATGAAATGACATATGAAGGCATGCTACATCATACAGTTAGTAAAATGAAGTGACATATGAAGGCATGCTACATCATACATTTGGTAAAATGAAATGACATATGAAGGCATGCTACATCATACATTTGGTAAAATGAAATGACATATGAAGGCATGCTACATCATACAGTTAGTAAAATGAAGTGACATATGAAGGCATGCTGCATCATACATTTGGTAAAATGAAGTGACATATGAAGGCATGCTACATCATACAGTTAGTAAAATGAAGTGACATATGAAGGCATGCTACATCATACATTTGGTAAAATGAAGTGACATATGAAGGCATGCTACATCATACATTTGGTAAAATGAAATGACATATGAAGGCATGCTACATCATACAGTTAGTAAAATGAAGTGACATATGAAGGCATGCTACATCATACATTTAGTAAAATGAAGTGACATATGAAGGCATTCTACATCATACATTTGGTAAAATGAAGTGACATATGAAGGCATATGCTACATCATACAGTTAGTAAAATGAAATGACATATGAAGGCATATGCTACATCATACAGTTAGTAAAATGAAATGACATATGAAGGCATATGCTACATCATACAGTTAGTAAAATGAAGTGACATATGAAGGCATATGCTACATCATACATTTGGTAAAATGAAATGACATATGAAGGCATATGCTACATCATACAGTTAGTAAAATGAAGTGACATATGAAGGCATATGCTACATCATACATTTGGTAAAATGAAGTGACATATGAAGGCATATGCTACATCATACAGTTAGTAAAATGAAGTGACATATGAAGGCATATGCTACATCATACATTTAGTAAAATGAAATGACATCTGATTCAGTATTAAAAGAAATTTGAAATGATTGAAAGTCACTAATTACTTTGTACCTTTTCTGCCACCTTCACATTTGGCAGTAAATGCTACCAGGTCACTTGCAGAATGCATGAGATTAATGCAGCTTTTAGGCTACGACGATTAAGCAATTCAAACAAAAAGACAAATAAGAAGCACACATTTAATGACATATTATTGGGATGTTCTTCTAACTCGAACTGATCATGGGAAGAGATAAAAATCACTGAATATGTTCAGAAGGATGGTGTTATAGCATCATGAAGCAAAAATGTATTAATGAAGTCGCAGTAATGGCATGGCCAGGAGCTGAAGGTACATGAAGCAAGAAGGATATAATTGCAAAGTTGGATAAGTGAAGTTTACAGTTTTAATCTTTTTCTTCCAATAAAGTTGAAATTTGGTCCTTTTTTATAACAGATTTTTATGGTTCCAAAGGGGCACCACATTCCCTGATGATGGCAATTTTGAAATTAATTGACTTATTAACAAGATAAGTGGGCTGAACCATATTTGCTCTGATATGACTTTGGCCAAAGGCACAAAGCTGTTGTTGTGTCTTTCGGCTTTTCCTGGTTAGGTGTCGCCACAGCGGTACTCCGGTCCGCTAATGATTGGCAGTAGATTTTTACGCGCCAAGTTGCCAGCTCTGATGCACAATCTTCAACAAAGGTATGCCCATTCACGCATGTCTCCACACAGAAGACACTTTAGCTGAGAATTGAACAGGACAACGTCTTACTGTGAGGTGACAATGCTACGGCATCACCGCCACCGCAGTTAAAAGACACAAAATACAATATGATATGAAAATAGTACCCAATTCCAAAAATAAGTCTGCATACAAGAAAACAACAGAATTTGGTTGAGCAAAAGTAAACACTAACAGCAAGCAATTGCAATAATAAGCTATGAATTCACTAACTGAGTGCAGGTACTAACTTAAAAATCCTAAATAAGTAGACAGATTTACTTAACTATTGAAGAAGCAGCAGTTCCAATATTTTACTAAATAACAATATGCAAAATAAGCTTGACAGTAAAGACACAAAAAGCCCAGAAGTCATAGTCAATTAACACAGCACACACCATGTTGTTGGGTGAGAAGAGGCCATATTCAAGCATGTAGAAATGTATGGTATCGATTAGTAGTACATACCAGTATGAGAAACGCCGTAGGAATAGGCATGTGCAAAAGGTGACATAACGACTTACAAATGGATGTATGAGATTCAAACGTGTACCTCTAAAACCAAAGTGTGATTCACAGACATCAGGAACAGTAGGCCTGCAGTAAACTGCTTGTCACTATAAAAAGATGTGGGAATTTGTGGAAGTGCAAAAAGCAAAGATGTTTGGAGCAGCAGCGGGAGCAGGAGCGTTCCTGCAGCAGGTCACAGGATGTGGCAGCAACATTCCTGCAGCAGGTCACAGGATGTGGCAGCAACATTCCTGCAGCAGGTCACAGGATGTGGCAGCAACATTCCTGCAGCAATACTTAACCATAAGTGGTGCTACTTTCCCTACAATCTCAGGATATGTCAGCAGTATTCCTATAGCACTACATACTGTCTATAAGTGCTTCTACCTTTCACCCAGTCGCAGGATGTGTCAGCAGTATTCCTGTAGCAGTACTTACTGTCTATAATTCGACTACCTTCCACCCAATCACCGGATGCAGCAGCAACATTCGTTCAGCCATACCTACTGTCTATAAGCACTGCTACCTTTCACCCAGTCGCACGGTGTCAGCAGCATTCCTGCAGTGATACTTATTGTCTATAAGTGCTGGTGGTGGTCTGCATTGCTACTTATTGTCTATAAGTTCTGCTACCTTTCACCCAGTCGCAGGATATGTCAGCAGCATTCCTGCAGCGGTACTTACTGTCTATAAATGCTTCTACCTTTCACCCAGATGCAAGATGTGTTAGCAGCATTCCTGCAGTGGTATTTATTGTCTGGAAGTGCTGGTGGTGGTCACTTCCTTGCAGGATGCAGCAGCAACATTCATGCAGTAGTACGTGCAGCAGAAGGGACAACCTGTGACAAAACAGACTATATCCAATCTGCTGTTTAAGGTTATTACCTTTTGTTGTAGTCATCATGACAAATCTATTCCAGGCAAGGTGAAGATCCACTCTACCAGGGCCTTGGCTTCATCTATGGCTTTTTGGAAAGACTTGTTTTCTAGAAATATTCCAGAATCTACTACTTGGTTCTGTGTAGATCCTTTTACAAAACACTGTAAGCTCAATATCTTCTCTACGTCCAGATCAGGACAGTTCTTCAGGGGCTTCTGCACTCTTCTACTCCCACCTCCCTAATATAGGTAGCTGTGCTAATCTGCCCATACAGCTAAGGTTATTGCAGCAGACATCAGTATGATGGACATAGTACAGTTGTGTAAGTAAACTTACCATAACAGTAGATGTCCAAATGATCACTGCTGCAGCAGCCAATCCTTCCATGCCCCTTGTTTATTTGGTATGGTTTTGATGCCAGGGTGTGGCCATAGATTTTTTGCTATTCCGAAAATCGTCCTTTTAGGGCTCAGCCTCTTGTCTCTGTTGACAAGAAAGCTCTGAAGGGCTTCGTGCCTAACTTTCTCTTTTCGTCAGCTCATCTTTGAGGTTTCATTCTTCTGGCATTGGTATATTGAGTGTTGATCTTCCGAGCTGTCGGTCTAATGTAGGGAACCCGTTTAGACAGGATAATAAGCAATTGTCAGGACAAGGGAAGAACATTTTTGCAGCAGGTATATTGCAATATTTGACTAACACAAGACAGGATTTTTGCCTAGTCAAAAATATAACAGTTCATAAATATCAACATTTGATGTATCTCTAATGGTTGTTAATTACTGTAGCATTAGTAATAAAGTGTTTTTATTGGAAAATTTGCTACTCTTCCTTTATGCTATTGTTTGTGAAACATGGTTAAAGAACAATGAATGGAAACCAGTTCTATCAGGCTGTAAATGTTTTTACTATAACAAACATTCTAACAAAAATCAGGTGGAGGTATTATTAGGGTTGAACGATTGTTATAAGACCTGAGATTATTCCATCATCAGTGATAATACCAATACTGCAGATTTGTATCTGTAGCAATAAAGACAACCTGGGAACAATCGCTGGAGTGTGTAGGCCACCAAAATTAACCACTGATGACCTACTGGAATTCATATATTTCTTGCATGAAATACACAAGGGAAAATAACAGTGGCTGGGACTTAAATTTAAAAGAAACAGACTGGAATAATATTGATTCAACAACATTAGTAAAGAAATTATTTACAACATATGTTCAGGACGAATTCCTTCAGATTGTAAAAATAACTGCCAGGGAATGGAACATACTAGACATTGTTTGTGTTGCTAAGAAAATGACTGTTACTTCAAATTAAGTTTTGCCACTGGTGATATACAGTGATCAGGGGATTATAATGGTCAAATTGCTGCAATACAATTCTGCCAAACTGAATTCTAAACGAATGCTCATAAGATTAATAACAAAATATATGGAAGCAAAACAGCCACTACGTAAAACTAATTGGAACAATGCATTAAATGGAAAAATGTAGGAAGAATGTGATCAGTTTTGAAAGAAAAAATGCTTGACGTCAGGATCTAGGCATGCAAGGTCAGGAGGATTAACTTCCATAAGAACATGACACTTGATTAAGATAAGAAACAAAAAAAAATAAGAAATAGAAAAGAGGTTGAAATATAATGTTGAATACTGAAATAAACAAGCTAGACAGAAAAATTAAACATAGTATGAGACAAGATCAATAAAAGTTTGAAGAAAGTGTATATAAAAGTATTGAGCATAATAGGAAGCCATTTTATAGAAACATAACGTGGTTGGAGTAAAGATATGCATAATTGATAAACTGTAGATAAACTGTGTATAGATTCTAAAAGTTATTCCCAAAACTACTGACTTGAGAAATATTTACAAAATGTTATGCAAAGCAGTTTGGTTCCACAAAGGTATGAGAAATTATCCTAATAACATTCTGGAAACTTCAGATATTGAAATTAAATTAGATTATACTAAAAGAGAACTACACAAATTGGACACAAATGGAACACAGAGAAGAGACAGAATTAGTAATAATCACCTGAGAACACTTCGGCATGAACTTACAGTATAAATGTAAAAACACCATGGCTCACAGGACAATGGACCCGCAAACGATCTCCAAGCAACATAGAATGGCAAGGTATAAGCACTTTAATAGAACTTCAACAATCAGTCTCCACTGTACAGTGGAGACTGATTGTTGAAGTTCTATTAAAGTACTTATACCTTACCATTCTACGTTGCTTGGAGATCGTTTGAGGGTCCATTGCCCTGTGAGCAGTAGTGTTTTTACATTGGTTTTGTGCTTTGTGTGTTTTATAAACTTACAGTATCTATATCTGTTAGTCATGAGGTCATTTAAATATGGTTCGATTCCTCAAAATGGGCAACGTGCTTTTTAAACCTAAGGGGAATAGGACGAATCCAGTGACATGCATAGCCAAACGTTTGCTTTCATGCTGTGGAAAAATGATGGAGAAGGTTATTTTGGATAAATTACTGTCAGAAATGGAAAGGTTAGACATGAAACCATATATAAACATACATTTGTTGAAAATGTATCAACAATCCCCTGTAACATGATGTTCTATAACAATATAATAACAGCTAGAATTAAACATTTCACTGTGATGCAATTTTATATAGACTTAACTTCAACATTTGATAGGGTCAAATACAAATCACTGACCAATATATTAAAACAACTAGGCATTTATGCAATCTTAATAACATGTTTAGCCACATGGCTTACAAAAAAGACATGGCAAGTATCATAAGATATATATAAAGTGTTTTTATCAGTTAGGCAGTAGTCACATAGGATAGGAATACAGAATATAGAATGATTGAGATAAAGGGGTACAGATGACAGGAATGATTTGCTTGATCTTATCTGATTGGAAATGGTGAACTGCTTCTGGACTTTAATGGTTTAAGGACATTTCATAGCAAGCACCATATCTGAACGCATGGTTAATCATAACCATACTAGGTTAAAAGCATGTTGGGACATTTGCGGATAAACAACTTTACATTCATAGGATTAAACTAGAGGCCATGTTTTCTGGAAATTGAGGTCAACAGAAGTGCTGAGCTTTCAGATGGTCAGCATATGTCATTGAGTTGACTCAGATGGCCAGAATGGTTGTAGGACAACCCATGTGATATGAATATTCTAGGAATGCCTAGCAGATTCATTTGTGCATGATGAATTCAACTCCCAGTTCAATACAACCTTTCTCATGTACTGTGAGAGGTCACAGAATTGAAGTCCATTTAAAGACTTCAGCATTTGAGGTGTCAGCATGGAGCTGTGGCTAAATGATGGTCACTGTCTATCATAGCATTAATCACAGGTCCTAATGGATGGTAGCAGCAATTCTGTAGCTAGGGCAGAAGAAAAGGGGCAGCTGCACTGGGTGTAAACAGATGGGGAAGTTATCAGCACAGTGGAGGTGGTGTTGATCTCTTCTTGTAAATCACTGTTGCGATCTCTGTATAATTTTTTGGTGTCTGGGAGTGAGAGCTTATTGGTGTTTACAGCAGGAGGCAGGATTTGCAATGACTTAAAGACTGACACTACAATATAGCTTGTCCCTGCCATTTGTGAAACGTGTCTGACACTTTGCAAAGTGCTATTATGTAAAAATATAACAGCTCTTTGTATTTTCTCCATCTCTGGGGTCTGTTCTTTTGCCTTTCAGCTGGGTTTGTAATAGGTTCCTACTGGGGGAATTTCCAGAGTACCAAAAGATCCAGTTACAACTCCAGACAACAGTGCAGTGGATGCACAAATTGTAAAGTTAAAGGAAGAGACTGATAGGAATGCCTTCAGATTTTGATAGGTACCAGCAGACGAAGAAAGCAGCAGGTGTAGCATGCAGTCAAACAAAGGCCGAAGAGTGCGAGGAGTTTGGTGTCGCTATGGAGAGTGATTGTTAGATGACCTCAAACAGCTTCTGCTGAACCATCTGCTGACTAAGGAGGGCCCTGCTCTTGGCAAGGGAGGATAAATAGTGACCTAGGTTGTAGATTTTGTCAGTAGGTGGTAAGAATGCTCAGAGGAATTTCTGATCCCAGTAGATACATACTTCTTTAATGAGATCATGCCAGAAACAACCAGTGGGGCAAGGTGTAACTGTGCAGATGTGGTTACTGTAGTCTTAAGGTAGCAAGTCTACATGAGTGGATGAAATCCATCTGGAAATGTTAAAACTGCTCAAAATTGTTGAACTGCTACTATCAGCACACCTTTTTAATTTTGTGTGGAACATGCGTGCAGTACCTCTGGATTAGCAAGCTGATACAATAGTCTGCATTTTCAGAATGGTTGGACAGAAAATTATACTTTACCTTCAGAGGAAACTTGTTACAGACTCACTGGCGAAACCCGTGACAGGGCAGGGATCTAGAAAGGGATATATGTTCACTAGCTGAGACTCCGAGTCGTGGGGAACAAAAGACACTTCCATCCTGGTTGTGGAAGAGAATGCCAATCAATTCCTTATACTTGATGGACATTATAATGGTCATTGGAGCTCACTGCTATTAAATATATACTGTGGGGGTTAGTTAAGGTGCATGATCAGGTACTAAGAATACCTTTCTAGAGATACTAGATTAGAATGGGGTTGCAGGGTTGCTACTTTGTTCATAGGTTCTTAGGTGTATATTAGGCTAGGCTAATGAACACAAGGGCATTTTTAATCCTAGCCATACATCCCATATCTCTGACAAGTTCTGGTACCCTTGATAAGTGCAAGCAGACATTTGTGAGGTGAAACATTTGCAAGCAGGGGCCTGGGAGATGAACCATTTATGGGCTGCCTGTTTCCGTTAGACACATTGATGCCAAATCAGGGATGAACTTCCTGTTACCCATCCAGTTGTCCAAGTTACACTTGAATTGGGTTACAGAGAAACTCTGCTTCACATGGATGAGGAGCCTTTTCCAGAGAAGGAATAGTCTCTGGGATACATACGTATCTCCCCAGCAGGTCCAATTTATATTATGGCAAGGTTTAAGTCTTTCGAATGGATAATTCTGATGCTGTTTGTTTTGTGGATATGCAGGATGTCCATCAGACAATGCCTTGTATGCCAGTCATAGATCTCTTCTCAATAGCCTGTAGGAGACAGAATATAGGGATAGTGTCTTGAGGTGGTTGTTGTATATGTCTGTTTAGGTACATACCAAAGGGGGACTTGTGCCCAATATGTCTGATGAATACCAAATACAGTGGAACAATGAATGTCTTGTATGTAGATACCATACCTTCGTTTATAAGTTGCACAACATAGAAGGATTTTCTCACTATTTTAGACATGTTATGGTCAAAGTCTAGATCACTTTCTGTGTGTGTCCCCAAGTCACTGACTATTAGTTCAACTGTTAGGGGTGTGTTGTCAACATGTTAGTTACCAGGGGTTGACGACTTTTATTATGTATTTCTTTGCATTTAGTTTAAGTCCATGGCTCTGGCACCAGTTGTTTGTCTATGTCAGCCCTTCCTGGAGAACATTTGTGTTGGTGGGTGATTCAATGACAGCACTTAATTTGCACTCATCTGCAAATTTAGTTACCCAGAGACCACTGACATTGGCCTTGACTTTAAAGAAGTAAATGCCAAAAAGGAGCGGAGCCAGGATGAATCCCTGAGATACTTCACTTGTGACTGGCCTCTTTGTAGAGGTTGACAATTCAGTTTCTTTAATTGTAGACAGAGAGATTTGCCTTCCTACATAGCATTAAGCTGAATACATTCAAGGCAGGTGCAGAACTTCATCAAGGATGCGTATTGCCTCCTGTTCATGCTCTTTGTGGAGAGGATTAAGGATTCATCTAAGGTGTAGAGATTATCCATTCAGGGAAATGGAAAAGTTATTGCCTTATTGTTCTCATGTACTCTTGTTCTCTTGGGCCTAAGTGACCATGATGACCTGCTATATCTTCTGACCACTGTGACCATGATTTGGTCATGTTTAGGGATGGGAAATGAGCACCTCCAATACAGAGGTCATTGTTCTTGCCCAGAAAAAAGGTTGTATTGTTGTCTGCAGGTGAGAGGAAAGAAATGACCTCAAGTGGAGGAGGAGTTTAGGTATCTTAGTGACATGTTCACTACTGAGGATAGATGGCATCAGGATACGGAGGAACAGAAAGGGCAGCACTGATGGTGCTGTAGGTCATGTACTGGTCTGTGGTGGTAAAGTAACAAACGAGCCATAGGACAAAGCCTCAATTTCCTGCTCAGGTTTATGTCCCCAGGTTTACCTTTACAAAGCCGAATCACAGTGGTGCGATTGCTCATATGAGCGAATCGTAACCATGAAAATGAAAACAGCGACAGTTTTAAATGTTCGAAAATCAGCAAATCGAAAAGCAGATTCACTGATTTTCAAATATTAATGTCGAAAAAAAATCTAATGAAGTGTAAAGCAGGGGGCAAGCCTACCTGCACCCCCATGTGGTGGGCTGCACCCCCCCACATCCCCCTACTTTAATATTCTAACTCCGAGATCGCACTAGAGTGGGGAAAGAGACCATTTTCTGATCTACACCATAGTGCAATCCGCCCCAAAATGCCGAATGTGCAATGAGCAAATGTCACTGTGCATTCACTCATTGCACATTCAAATCTTTTTCCGTTCGGCGTTTGCAAACTGCCTTTTGGACAATTGCTGTTCGCCCGTGTGCAGTACGCACACATGAAGGTAAACCATGTCCCCATCATCTCCTGTGGCCTCAAAATGTAAGTAGTTACCAAAAGGAAGAGGTCACAGACACAAACAGAAAAAGTAAGGTTCCTATAAATGCTAGGCTCAGTCTCCTTAGCAGTGGTAAGAATTCAGCTTTTGGGAGGATACTGGAATTGTGCCACAAATTGTGCCAAACCTCCTTCAGATTTTACAGGATGTAAGGATGCCCCATAGACACCTCTTGTTGGTGGTGAGCCATGCATGGTCCACTAAGAAGTCCTGCAGAAGATCTGGACATATTATTAATTTCCTCAGCTTGCCTGAATGACAATAGAATCAAGGATCTATTCCATTCTGATTTTTCAGTTAAGTAATAGCACTCGGATAGCCCTCACTAGGGTCCTTAACAATCTCCAGGTGGTGACATATCAATGTTGTTATTTGATCTTGACCTTTCTGGAATATTTAACCTAGCTGTCTATGTGATTCCTTTGAAACATATTAGACATTACCAAAGCCTCACAGAGTACCTCAGATTCATTTGTCTTCTATATATCTGGAGAAATTCATGTGCATCAAGCTTCAAATTTAGGTTCACTACTGTTTACTATATATCTGCCTCTGTTAAGGGATATCATTTGAGAGAGTGATTTACAACACCATGTTATGTCACTTTGGGCCGAGTCTAAAATGGTATATGGGATAAATGTTCCACTCTGGTTAACAAATACAGATAATTTAAAGAAAATAAGCTAACAGCACACAGCTGTACAGCTTCTTCCTTCAGGAATCTATATCTGCCGTAAGCAATCTCACAGTAGACTTTGAATGTATCCACGGTTTGATGGTCCATTGTCGACTATGATATTTAAGGGTATTGTTTAATGCTCAGCTGACCCTGAAGGAGCAGGTGTCTGCTCCCATCAAGTCCTCTTACTTTTTTCTGAGGAACATTGCCTATATTAATTGCTTTAGTCCACTATTCGGGTATTGATATATCTGTTGATTTGACTAAACTGGACTACTGCAGTGGTCTGTACCAGTATCTGTACCTGTGACTTTACCTGTGCCAGAGTAACAGTTATAGCACCTATAGCTTGGTTACTAATTATGATCCCTGATGATGATTCGGTGTGGTCCAATGGCTACCAGTTCAGCCACACATTATATTTAAGTGTCTGCTCATGGTTTATTTATCACTTCATTAGCTGAATCCCCTTTGCCTTAACTAATTACTAACCGTCTATCAAACTGCTCACGCTTTACACTAATTTATGTATGGTTGCTGAAGGTTCCAAGGGCATAACTCAATTCATCAGGTGAACATGCTTTCACTTTTTAATGGCCACATATTTTGAACAGGTTACTCACATGCTTTAAACAATGTTTAAAGTTATATTTCTTCAGGCTTTAAATATATATTTATTCAGGGCTACTTATGAGGTGTAATATTAGCCTTAAGGCCTTTGTGCTTGCATCTTATCTTCTTTCTTTTAGTAAATGTTTATTTATATACTGTCAATGCGTATATCATAAACAGCTATATAAACCCAAGGCTGAATTTGAATGACTGAATATCTTGCAGGACAAGCTGGTGTCTTTAACTGAGGGTAAATAAGTCTAGTCTGTTTTTATTATCTTGCTACCACTGTGGATCAAATCAAAAGAATTATTTTTGAAAATGATGGATGGATAATGAATGCTGTACAAAGGCAGAAACTGTTAAAACGCACCGTCACTGTGCTGTTTGTACTACTACAGCATTTCCGTTTTCTTCCAAATAACCATCTCCGCCACTTTATATCGTCCTAATATCTACCCCTATAGGTAATGCTGAAATTAGTCTAGGCATTAAATGGAAAATCTAAGGGATTTATCCTATGTTTTTGTAACTGTTATATGTTATTGTACATGAATGTTTGAGCTAATGCTAAGTGAAAGTTATGTTTATGCTAATCTGTTTGTCTAATCTTATTTATTTTTTTTTTATTTTTATTTATTTAACATTTGTTCACCAGGAAAGTCCAACTTGGACCGAAGCCAATTTTCAGTGGAGGCCTGGGGAGAAACACTCCAGATTCATGTCTTTTATACATATATAAACATGTTGTCTTATGGAGCTTTTCTCCCTGGACCTCCACTTACAATGTTTTTTTTTTATGGCCCAGTTGGTCTTTCCTGGTAAACAAATGTCAAATAAAATAAATAATAAAAATAAAATAATTAGCCTTGCTAATGGTATAGGAAAAAGTCTTGCATATGGCCCATGCAACCCAACTTTGGTATTTTGGGTTCTTTATCGATAAGGCAAGAAGGAAGAGTTGAACCCTCCAGCATAATAGGGATGCAGGGAAGGCCAGGATGCATGGCAGTGCTGCCCATAAGGAGGCAGTTTCTGGCTATATAAGAAGGATGTATGGCAGTGCTGTCCACAAGAAGGCAGTTTTTGCCTGTACAAGCAGGATGCATGGTGGTGCTATCTGTATGGAGGCAGTTTTTGGCTATACAAGCAGGATGCATCACAGTGCTGTCTGCAAGGAGGCAGTTTTGGGCTGTATAACAGGATGCATGGCAGTGCTGTCCATAAGGAGAGAGTTTTTAGGTATATAAGCAGGATGCATGCCAGTGCTGTCCATAAATTGGCAGTTTTTGGCTGTATAGCCAGGATGCATGGCACTGCTGTCTGTAAGGAGGCAGTTTTTGCTGTACAAGCAGGATGCCTGGTAGCACTGTCTGTAAGGGGTATATTTTGGCTGTACAAGCAGGATTTATGGCAGTGCTGTCTGTAAGGAGGCAGTTTTTTGCTGTATAAGACGGGTCTATATTATAACATCGAAATCTTCAAAGATAGAATGTTATAATATAGAACCCTAAACATCGAAATCCGCAAACATTGAACAGTCAGAATAGCGATTTTTTTCTTCCCAGGGAAAAAAATCGCTATTCCGAGAAACATACACATAACACAAACACACAGAATAAAAATGCAATCCACACACATACACTTAAAATCCTACACCTAAACTAAACTTTACATACACTACTAGCTATCCACTTACCTTAACCCGACCCTAACCCTAAGGTCCATCACTATCGCACACTCACCTCACCAGCGCCCTAACCCTAACTCACCTAACCCGCCCTCTAACCCTAACCTACACACAACCGCACACTTACCTGACCCGCTCCCTAACCCTAACTCACCTAACCCGCCCCCTAACCCTAACCTACACACAATTGCACACTTACCTGAACCCGACCCGTAATGCTCCAACATATCAAATGCTGAAAACAGCGAAGCCACAGCAACGGCCCACCGAATTCTTTCCCTGGGAAAGAATTCGGGGTCCTGCACCTTCGCTGTTTTCAGCGTTCGACAAAACTGGTTCTATATTATAACATTCAAACTTTATAAAATTCGATGTTATAATATAGACCCGTATAAGACATAGCTGCATGAGTACTGTGCCACAAGTGTGTTGCACACCACCTCTTGGGTAGCAAGTGTGTGTTTGTGTTTGTGTAAGTGTGGAAAACACTTTCATGAATGGTGTAACACCACATCAAGAAGTTTTGATCTCTCCAAGGTCCCCAAACATGAGTAGTTGAGATAGTCTGGAAAACCTTGTTGACAAGGAGGGCCTCTGGAAGCAGCTGATGGTTAGCTAATGCAAGGGCCACTGTGTAGGGAGGACAAAATATATTACACCAACACATTCCATCTAGGCTTATAAATGCCTTTGGGCAGATAGCCTAGTACCTACCTATGAACCTATGAATGTGCTAAGGAAAACATCTTGTCAGCCTGCAGCTGCTCTTTGAAAAAATCTTTCTGACAAAATTGTGATGTGTCTACCATATCATCAAGCATATATGATTAATTACAGTAAATATTTCCCTTAAATCACTGTGGGTGTTTTGTTTCTGTTTAAAGAAACCCAGGATCTGGTGATTCAAAGAGTAGTTACTATATCAATTGGTGATGGTGCATAACACACCAACTTGTATAACAATCTGTTAATGATGCATGTACTCCCTGAATACGTAAAAGATAAACCACAAAAAGGCTAGGTAATACATTGGCAAATGATGTCTGTTTACTGAAATGCTCTTACATAACAGCACTGCAGCACCTCATGAAATGGTGACTAATGAGTCTGTCTGGAACATAAACACATTTATAGAAATCGTTTCAAAGGAATCTCTGCTACTTCTTAGGTCCTTTGAAATAAGCAAGCACACATATAACAGCTATGCCTTTACTGAACATTTACACATATTTGAGTCTGGCCAAGATAACATAAGAAACCATGAATCAGGAAAACTAGGAAGATGCATGTCAGCAGACTGATTGCCCAGCTGTGTACATCATGTGAACCCCCCCCCCCAAAAAAAAAAATCACAAAAAATCGTAAGATTTTCCAACAAACTACTTGTTTCATTCCAGTCCAAAACTGGCATGCACAGCCAAGAACATCTACAGAGAATTAGTTGTGTAAAAGTAATATAGGACAGATCTCAGCCAGAAAGCCAGAGTATTTTTTTTTAAATCAGGAAAGCCACAGCGTTTTGCTTCTTTCTCTTGATCACAAATGCTTTAATCAAAGAAATAGAAATTTCAGCACTGTGTTTCGTAACATTTTTTCTTTTCCATATTCACTGAGAAATGAAGAAAGATAAATGCTTTTTGGGGGGTCTGTGTAGAAAAGCAAGTGTTGATGTTTTCTTAGAGGAATGGTGACCACAGAGGTAATTAATATAGAGCAAGTGGAGATGTATGCATATATGAGAGGGTAGCTTGCCTGCATAGGACACTTATTTTGCACAAATGCCCTTTTACAGTCTGCTAAATAATGTTTCACATGTTCACAGTGTGTTAGAAAACCCATGGAATGCAAGCACAATGGACTGATTAGTAGATAAGGACACGTACTTATGTGGCATTCAGTATAGTTCAAATAAACGGACACAAACTAGTGAAATACCAAAACAAAGAAAACTGGCAGTTATGGAGGTAGTTGGGTTGATGACCAGTTTTGTGTATTGCTGAAGTGATTGTAACTCACACTGTAGACCAGATGGTGCCATTCAAATTCAGGATGATGACCAACACTCCGCTGACCATCATGCAGTCAGGCATATATATTTTTTCTCTTACATGCCTCCTTCTGTTGTATTGTCTTACCTTGTACTTTTTCAGTCACTGTCCCATACAAGAAACTAAAGGGAAATCACTCAGTCGGTCAGTAATTGATGAAATAGCCCAGAAACCATCCAAAATGTGGGCAAACTGCGAAAACAGTGAAAACCGTATTAGAAGACAGATCCTATTACAAAGTGCTTCGTATATTTACTTCATTGTAAGCACTTTTGCATATAAAACGTATTCAGATATGCACACAAAAAAATCTAAATTAAAATTTAAATAAAGCAAGGATTTAGTCATGTGACATTTGCTAACCTGCTCAAGGACAATTAATATCCACCAAATGAGAAAAGACAATCACACCAGAAATGTGCAAACATAGTAAAAGTATTCAATGCCTTAACTTTCATGTGGCAAGAGCAAGACTCAGATTCATGATTTCATCCCTGAATGGCTATTTACATGCACCCAGTCTTATATACCATCTATATTCTTTAATTTCCGAATGTTAATTAAGATAGCAAAAATAAAACTTAGGTTTTCCTTGCTGAATATGTCAGCGTAACGCTTTATTTTGTTACTATTCCTAATCACATGAATGCTCATATCTTCTTTGTTGTAAACATTTAGATGTTTTGATTTTTTTTCTGACATGAAAACATTAACATACCACACAGCTGGCTAAATAAGTTTTCTGAAGCGCAAGTACATTTTCTAGAAATAGTTATGTCTGTGCTCTTACCACTGAAGGTGGTGATATTAGAATTAATAGAAAGACATTACTGACAGCTTCCCTATTTAAATATACCCATTTTTTTCCTCCCAATATTCTTTTTTTGCTACTATGTTTGGGCAGGTATTGTTAGAATTTTTTTCTTGTATAGTAACCTGTGGTTTGTCAGCAAGCTTGGT